>NW_003301897.1:2096-3622 GCF_000004255.2 Arabidopsis lyrata subsp. lyrata | reverse complement strand
CAGTATATCCAACCATCCACGACGTTTCTTCTGAGACATCGGATCCATTCTCCGGCAGCAGCAACGGCCCGGCTTTGTCGTTCATTTTCTCCATGTCGTCTTTTGTTCTCGCCATTTTCTTCGTAGAATGCCCCCGCTTTTAATTCAACGAATACTTATCAATTTTCATGTGGATAATAGGATATATGAAAAGAAAACAAGATTTGGATAACTCACCGGAGGAAATGAGAAGGCACCGTGTCTTTAGATCTAAAAACTCTGATTTGTTCCAAATTTATTGATATATGTCTATATATATCTCTGTATAAATCAGCACATGTAGCTAGGCTGGCTTAGCTAAAAGCCTAAAACCCATGCAGGATGATTTTGAACGAAATAGACAATTTGAATTAATAGCACTTCCAATGGGAAAGTTCTCTCCAATTATTTAATAGTATAAATTTTGGAGATTTTCTAGATGAGAACTTTTGGTTTTTTTTTAAAAAAAAAATCATAGTCCAATAGTAGTATTTCAAGTGGAGTTTTTCGAAAAAAAATAATTAAAAATTATATAAAATTTTATAATTATTGCAATTCATAAAATATTAAACATACATGACATAAAAACATTTAAAAACAGATCTGCAAATAAAAATTGATTCTCGAATGCCTGATTAAAAAATTCATTAAATTATTTACCCATTGTATCGTCGAACATATTACGGGAAGAATATGCCATTTGGTGTGATATTTTGTTGTCTCAAAAAGAGAAGTAAAACAATTTAAAGAACAAGTTTTTTGTGGGAGATTGGATTGGAGATTGGTATTTTTGGTTAATCGTAAAAGAATGTTTAGTGTACGAATAAATTTTGTGGTTAAAGAACAAGACCAATTGTTTGCTTGAAATTTACATAGATACATATCTTCGTAAAACTGAATAATTGTTTCCGTCACTAGCTTGAATGGCTTCAAGGCATGAATCTCATTAAACATCCATGGAAATATCATCTATACAAATCCATTCAATTTTAGTTAAGCAATGTGAACCAATCATCCAAGCTATGAGAAATTAACCATACAATTAGAAATATCGTCTGTTTCTAATACTTTAAAAATTAAACAAACAAATAAGATAAATTAAAAAAATAAATCATTAACAAAAAGATTAATTAACGGAATCGTCGTGATTACCAAAACATATTAACGGTGGAATCGATGTTTTACCCATCTGGGTTGCTCTTCTTTCATGATACATCAGTCACAAGAATCTATTAGCCTAATGAACCAAAAACTAAAAAAAAATATGACTCCTCCGATAATTTATTTTGATAATCACGATGACTCCGTTAATTAATTAATTTCTTTTGTTGATGATTTATTTTCTTAAACTATTTTATTTGTTTGTTCAATTTTTACTTTTATTTAACTATTATATGACCTATCATAATAATTGGTTAAACTAAAGGGGTGAATCCAAGATTGGTTCGATATGTATATGTATATATCTTATATTGATCTATTCGACTAATAGATTCTTATGACTGATG
>NW_003301897.1:0-1044 GCF_000004255.2 Arabidopsis lyrata subsp. lyrata | reverse complement strand
ATGGAGCATGACAATTGGGACCCAGTTTCATCGAGAATAACCTATTTAGTTAATCATGGGTACAGAAAGTTAACGTAGGGTGTTGATATGATAGAACAGCACAGTACCTTACAAGATTTTCATAAATGATCGATGTCCCCTCTCTTATACAAAGACTGAAGTATTGAAAAAATAACTCCCAACAATGATTGTGGTTAATGGTTGAACCATCCCAAACTTATATAAGAATTACTCTTGAAATAATATTTGTGAATCACAAAAATAAGAATCATGAAACTAGTCCATCCATATCTATATCTCAGACCAAAAAAAAAATACAAATAATTGGGTGCAAAGCATTAATGTCAATGCAGGTTTTAATGCAAGCTTTCTGCATATATACACGGGGTAATTATTCTTTTTACAAGAAAGAAACTACAAAACGTATAATTATTCTTTTGTTACTTGAAAAAAAAAGATATAGAAAAGCTATTAGTTACCATTCGCAATGTAAAGTTCTACTATTGATAAGTAACGGTAAAAATACTTAAATAGATTTACTCAAGTTGGTGTTCAAAAAAAAAAAAAAAAAAAAAAAGATTTACTCAAGTTTGAGTTTAACTTATAACTAAAATCTTTTATAATTAAATTACCTTATCAACAAGAAAAGAAAGTAAAATATCTTGTTATCTTAAAAAGACTCTAAATTAGGAATCTGAGTTTAGATAACGAGACCGACAGAAGAAGCGATTTCTACGGACCCTTGGCCCTTTCTGCCATAAATGAAGCTAAGAGAATGCCATTCAATTCAATCTAAAGAGAGAATAACAAAAAACAATGCCAAATATAGGATTTAGTCATATTAGAGTCTAACTATTTGCTTAACAAAAAAAAAACTACTAGTAGATATACCATTGGACATTGGTCAACGGAAAACAATTAATTAGTAAATCGAATTTTAAACACAAAGACAAAACCTTTTCTTTCGTGGTGTCTCGAGACGATACACCAACTTCAAACTTCTTTCTATTTTTATTTTTATTTTGGTTTTTTTTGTTACTTCTT
>NW_003301898.1:3188-4104 GCF_000004255.2 Arabidopsis lyrata subsp. lyrata | reverse complement strand
GAGTTTTGTTTTGTTTTGCATGTACGCTACTTTAACAACCAGGATCCGGGTTGCATCTCTATATCGTATACTCAGTCATAGACAACTATCATGTCATATTGGACTCCAAGTACCCTACACAAGCTTATTATGGCTTCTCTAAGTTTTGTAAGGGAGGACGAAGTCCCTCTGAGTTTTTTTGCTTTGCATCTACGCTAGTTTAGCAGCCAGGATCCGGGTTGCATTTCTCTTTCTTATACTCAGTCATACACACCAATCTTTTCATATTGGACTCCAAGAACCCTACACAAGCTTATTATGGCTTCTCCAAGTTTTGTACGGGAGGACGATGTCCCTATGAATTTTTTTACTTTGCATCTAAGCTAGTTTAGCAACCAGGATCCGGGTTACATTTCTCTTTCTTATACTTAGTCATACACACGAATCTTGTCATATTGGACTCCAAGAACCTTAAACAAGCTTATTATGGTATCCACAAGTTTTGTAAGTAAGGACGAAGTCCCTATGAGTTTTTTTTTTGTTTTGCATCTACGCTACTTTAACAACAAGGATCCGGGTTGCATTTCTCTTTCTTATACTCGTTCATACACACCAATCATGTCATATTGGACTCCAAGAACCCTACACAAGCTTGTTATGGCTTCTCTAAGTTTTGTAAGGGAGGACAATGTCCCTCTGAGTTTTTTTATTTTTCATCTACGCTAGTTTAGCAACCAGGATCCGGGTTGCATTTTTCTTTCTTATACTCAGTCATACACACCAATCTTGTCATATTGGACTCCAAGAACACTACACAAGCTTAATATGGCTTCTCCAAGTTTTTTAAGGGAGGACGAAGTCCCTATGAATTTTTTTATTTTGCATCTAAGCTACTTTAACAACAAGGATCCGGGTTGCATTTCTCTTTCTTATACTT
>NW_003301898.1:0-1660 GCF_000004255.2 Arabidopsis lyrata subsp. lyrata | reverse complement strand
CGCTAGTTTAGCAGCTAGGATCCGGGTTGCATTTCTCTTTCTTATACTCAGTCATACACACCAATCTTTTCATATTGGACTCCAAGAACCCTACACAAGCTTATTATGGCTTCTCCAAGTTTTGTAAGGGAGGACGAAGTCCCTATGAATTTTTTTACTTTGCATCTAAGCTAGTTTAGCAACCAGGATCCGGGTTACATTTCTCTTTCTTATACTTAGTCATACACACGAATCTTGTCATATTGGACTCCAAGAACCTTAAACAAGCTTATTATGGTATCCACAAGTTTTGTAAGTAAGGACGAAGTCCCTATGAGTTTTTTTTTTGTTTTGCATCTACGCTACTTTAACAACAAGGATCCGGGTTGCATTTCTCTTTCTTATACTCGGTCATACACACCAATCATGTCATATTGGACTCCAAGAACCCTACACAAGCTTGTTATGGCTTCTCTAAGTTTTGTAAGGGAGGACAATGTCCCTCTGAGTTTTTTTATTTTTCATCTACGCTAGTTTAGCAACCAGGATCCGGGTTGCATTTTTCTTTCTTATACTCAGTCATACACACCAATCTTGTCATATTGGACTCCAAGAACACTACACAAGCTTAATATGGCTTCTCCAAGTTTTTTAAGGGAGGACGAAGTCCCTATGAATTTTTTTATTTTGCATCTAAGCTACTTTAACAACAAGGATCCGGGTTGCATTTCTCTTTCTTATACTCAGTCATACACACAAATCTTGTCATATTGGACTTCAAGAACCTTACACAAGCTTATTATGGCTTTCACAAGTTTGGTAAGTGAGGACAAAGTCCCTATGAGTTTTTTTTTGTTTTGCATCTACGCTACTTTAAGAACAAGGATCCGGGTTGCATTTCTCTTTCTTATACTCAGTCATACACACCAATCTTATCATATTGGACTCCAAGAACCCTACACAAGCTTCTTATAGCTTCTCCAAGTTTTGTAAAGGAGGACGAAGTCCCTATGAGTTTTTTTACTTTGCATCTACGCTAGTTTAGCAACCAGGATCCGGGTTGCATTTCTCCTTCTTATACTCAGTTATACACACCAATCTTGTCATATTGGACTCCAAGAACTTTACACAAGCTTATTATGGCTTCCACAAGTTTTGTAACTGAGGACAAAGTCCCTATGAGTTTTTTTTTGTTTTGCATCTACGCTATTTTAACAACCAGGATCCAGGTTGCATTTCTATATCATATACTCAGTCATACACACCAATCATGTCATATTGGACTGCAAGAACCCTACACAAGCATATTATGGCTTCTCTAAGTTTTGTAAGGGAGGACAAAGTCCCTCTGAGTTTTTTTATTTTTCATCTACGCTAGTTTAGCAACCAGGCTCCGGGTTGCATTTTGCTTTCTTATACTCTGTCATACACACCAATCTTGTCATATTGGACTCGAAGAACACTACACAAGCTTAATATGGCTTCTCCAATTTTTGTAATGTGTTTCCCACAGCCCCGCGGTGTTACTTGACGGCCGGTTCCAGGCGATCACACCTCCAGGACGACGCTAGCGGATTTCCCGTTGGCGAAAGATCATCATCTACACTCTTTGGAGGACAGGACTTCTATCGCCAATCACTACCAAATTACGCTTAATCCGACTAAGCTCACATTGGGAGTC
>NW_003301899.1:2017-3641 GCF_000004255.2 Arabidopsis lyrata subsp. lyrata | reverse complement strand
TCGGATCCTACTATGGGTCTTGGTTGGTGGTGTTTCAAGGAAATGATCATACAATACTGCTTGGTGCTAAGTGTCTTCGCAGGTGTCCCTCCCCCCTTCACTAGGAGTTGGAAGCTTTAATTTGGGCTATGGAAACTTTCCTTTTAAGAAGGATTGATTGTCAAGCGTTTGAGACAGATTGTTCAGAGTTAGTCTCAATGGTTCAGTCTCCTGAAGAATGGCCCGCTTTCTCCAATCTGCTAGATGATTTTGGTTAGCTCCGTGCCTCTTTTCCCTTTTCCTCGCTTTCTTCTATTTCTCATTTATGTAATTCTAAGGCGGATTGTTTAGCTCGATCTTCTAGACTTCTACTTTCGGAAGTTATTTTTGTAAACTCTTCTCCTCCTGATTGGGCAACCATTCATGGAGACACTTTTTAAATTAATGTGTGGTTGGAAAAAAAAATGTAAAAAGATAAATATAAGGAGACTAAACAGTTTTAAAAATGACCAACAATGAGTTGGCCTAGGAAATAAGAGTGACCATTGTGCTCTCCGTTCCTAGGTTTTCAAGTTTCCATTGTGTTCTCCTCTGTTTCTAGCTGGTCTTGACATCTTGTAAGCTTGTTTTATCCTTTCCATCTCCATGTTTTAACCTTTACATCCTTTCGAACCTCAAAAAAAAATAAAAAAACAGAAGCCAATAGTCATTCCCGAAAGATATTAATTAACGATTACAAGATATGATTTTTTTGAGCTTTAGACGACGCAAAATCATGAATAATAGTTTCAGAATCAATGCTCTCCAATATGTTCTTTTCCATGCACAAAATAGTTAAACCATTCAACCTTTCTTGAGACATTGAAGATCTTAGATAATTTTTCAATAACTTTAATTTTGAAAAGCTTCTCTCCGCTGAGGCCACTGTCACCGGTGTAGTTAACATGATTTGTTATCCAATTGAAACATTTGGATAACGACCAATATCTTCAACAAACTCAAGAATTTCATTAGGTTCCATAGACGCATCAGGTAAAGTCGTTTGAGGCACTCTCAGTTCCGAGAAAAGATCATCTGAATCCACATCCGACGAATTACCATGAAAAAAAGTTTTGCAAAAGTGATGTAAGAATCAATAGCAACATTGATCTTATTATTGATGATAAACCTGCTGATCGACTTGCTGAACGACCTGCTGAGGGACTCCCTGAAGGACATCCTGATGGACTTCCTGAAGTACTTTTTGTATCACGCCAGCTTGTGCCAATTAAGGAAAGTTACCATTTCCTTCCCTTGTGCACGTCCCAAAGTCATATATGAAAGCCTCAAGATACTCTAAATCTTCTAGAAAGTGTCCCACACAACCTTAGCTGCATCTTCCCACACAAGAAGCCGATGAGCCATAACTTTCCTTTTACGGAACCGAATGAGATCAAATCACAACATATCTTTTTCTGATCATCTTTGGCGCATCCAGAAGATTCCTACAATGAATATGGACGTCCCAAAGCAGCATCATTACTTGCCCAAGTTATCAAGACTCAAGAGGCATCACAACCTTTCTAATTTGGCCGATTCCCTCATTCCATTTCCAACGGCCATATTTTCATTTATTGTTGCGATTTCTTTCTTTATTTTAGCATAT
>NW_003301899.1:0-955 GCF_000004255.2 Arabidopsis lyrata subsp. lyrata | reverse complement strand
CTAGTAATTTATCAAAGAGTCCTAATCCAGAGGCGTCATCCACCTTTAGAAACTCTAAGAAGTACTCTTCTACACTTGCTTTTCTATATGATATTTTCACACATCGAATTATGAAAGTCATTTGCTCTTGATGGCTCACATCCGGTGTACAATCAAATATGACAGAAAAATATCTCGACTCTTTAATGGTTTTTATGATGGAGAGTTGAACATTATGAGCCAAAAGAGAGATAAACTCATTCTAAATATTATGACCAAGATAATGACAATGAATTTCATAACTATGAATGCGTCTTATATGATCTTGGATTATCAAATCAAATTCTGCAATCATTCTAATAGTACCTAAGAAATTACTATTGTTATCTTGGTAAAGTTTTTCAGTTTTTTTTCACAAAAAGCTAGATTTCTTTTAGCAAGAAATTATCCCGCCGCCCCAGCTTTCTACTCCTCGATAGAAAGATTCGTCTAGGGAGCTTCGGTCGAACCGCCGCATATCGAATCCATTAAACCATCACGACCAATTTTTACTAAATTTTGTCTATTTTATCAAATAATATTTAGGGAGACTCACAAAAATGCCCCTTTTTTAATACCCCTTTTCAAAAATGCCCCTTTTGGCTGTCCATTTTTAAAAATACCCCTTTTTATGTACAAAATGACTAAATTACCCTTCTTTTAATAAAAGATATCACAAATATATAAGGAAATATAACAAAATTAGGTCCACAAAATACAAAATATTTTTTGGCGGGAAAAATGATCCCGCAATTTTTCCCGCCAAAACACTTGTAAAACTTGTAAACCTGTGAGATACCTTGTAAATTTCCCGTAAACTTTTCCCGCCAAAAAATTTTTTTTGCGGGAAAAGTGATTCCGCAATTTTTTTGGCGTTAATCTTTGGCGGGAAAATTTTTCCCGCCAAAAATTTACAAGGTATTTTAAAGGTTTTTAC
>NW_003301900.1:2320-3927 GCF_000004255.2 Arabidopsis lyrata subsp. lyrata | reverse complement strand
TGAGATAAAAGGACTGGTGAGAAGAAGTATTTCTCTGGATGAAATCGCAGGAATCGTTAAAGCGTTTTCTTCTGCATTGATATGTGCAACACCTGAATCAATTTTGGAGAATTTTGCTTCTGTGATGGCTATTTCTTGGGATTTATATGGAACATCATTCTCATTTTTACAGTCCATCGTCTTTCTAGAGGAAAACTTCCTCGGAAACCTTTCAAAGCTATCACCTGACTTATTTGTGAGAGGTTTAGAACTTACTAGGTCAAGGAATCTCCGTGAAGGAATAGTAGATAGTGAGATTGATTTTGCTGACTACTCATCCGTAACTGAAGCAATCAAAAGTAAGATGGAGATTCGTGATATTTATTCTTCTGCCTTGTCTATGTTCTTCGAGCAGGCTCCTTTTCCAGTATTACTTAACGAAATTATGAGCATGGATATATCTTGCGTGCCAGAGTTTCCAAGATTAGCAGAGCTACTGCTGCAAGTTTGGCAACCTAAAAGTGATAGTATTGAATCAGATATCCGATTAATACTATTCTGGCTCTTCCAAATACGATCATCTTACAAGATTCAACCAGCTTCGGTACTCTGTCGACTCTCTGAGATCTGCTTACGTCTCTTGAAGCACTTGTTCTCGCAAATATCAGAACGGGGCTTTGTTTCTGGACCTTCTTCAGATAAGTTGGTTGCTCCTTTTGCAAAGTGGAAGCATCAAGTGGCCCAGACAGTTCTTTGCCATCCAGTTGTGATGGCACTGTTGGAGAGTCCCTTGGATTGTGGCACATTACCTCCAGTGCATAATGTTAAGATTTTTTCAGAAACGTCGCTGACGACGAGCAGGCTAGTTATTTGTGAAATAGATCAACACATCCTTGATCTATTGGTTTCTATTTGTGAGCACTTTTTGTTTGATGAGAGACACATTGTGCAGGAAGGAGATCTCAGGGAAAATAAGTCAAGTACGGTTTTTAAGGACTTGGTGCAAAGGCTTCTTTTGTTATTCAGAGACAAGTTTGAGCTTTGTGTTGGTTCTCAAAGTTACGCTCCGCTTCTCCAACCATCACAATTAATTCATGCGTTGTTGAGATTTATTTCACCTTTCAAAATTTTAGAGCTAGCCCGTTCCATGCTGAGTAAAATTGATGAGGAAGAATTGGCTAGCCCAAATTCGAGTATGATTATCAGTTTGGGATTGGATATTGCTGGCGGAGCTTTTGAAATGCTTATATCTTATTCACACCTGCCGGCTGCTAAGAGAGGGTTATATGATTTGCTGTGGGAATTAAAAGAAGAGAATTATGACAGTATACTCATTGAGGAAGTCTATAGCATGGCATGCAGGTTTTCTACCTCTTTTGGTTTGGTTTCGGCAGATACTTGTTTGCTTAAAGTTGGGAGCAGCATTTTCAGGGGGAAACATAATCGGCATTGCAATGTTCATCCATTGACCGTGATAATTTCACAGATTGTTGGGAGAACTCCTAAAGACTTGATTATCCATTATATTAACCAGCCAAGCATGACCAGAGCCAAGATATTGTTCTATCTTGTGGAGTCCAGTCCCTTGCATCTGTCAGTCTTTGGACACTCTTTCTTTAGTATGCTAA
>NW_003301900.1:0-1010 GCF_000004255.2 Arabidopsis lyrata subsp. lyrata | reverse complement strand
TTTCGGGGATCAATTCTGAAAGAACTGCGCCTTTCGTGTTTTTGTGTTTCTTATGGTGCAACTATGAGCGAAATTGAGTTAGAGCTCTACAAGTTGATGCATGATATCGAGTTGATTGAGGACGAACAGAGGCTGAATGTTTCTGAAACAGATTATTTGTGGGGTAAAGCTGCCTTGAAAATAAGAGAGGGACTGCGTTTTTCTCAGGATGCATATTATGGTGGTGAAGCTGGTTTGGTGGAAAATCTCCAGCAGATTCTTTTCAAAGAGAATCTTTGGATTGATCCCAAAATATGTGCTCAAACTCTTTTGTATTTTCCCTATCAACGAACTGCAGAGGTATCGGATAACTCTTACATATCTGATGATCCAGTAAGCGAGGTACCCGCGTGTTTAATTTTAATTTCCAGTTAAAAGTTCTTGTATTTGCATTTTCAAACAACGTTCAAAGTAATCATCCCTCCTCCCTGTGTAGAAATGCTCACCTGTTATTGAACGGTATGATCCGGCTTACATCCTGCCATTCTCAATACACTCATTGTCCATGGGATGTATTGAACCTGTAAAATTCGCCAGTTCAGGCTTGCTTGCAGTTGCGTTAGCGAGCACGTCTTCAGCAGATCTTGGGATGAGAAAATTGGGCTATGAAACTCTTGGGATATTTGTGCATGCCCTTAAGGTAATAATTATTTTGTGTTTTTCTTATCTGTATGCATAGCCTGTTTTGATACTCAAAGTCTCCTCAGAATCTCTAAGATATTATCATTCCTTCAGTAGTAACTGGTAGTTTCAGTAATTTAAATGGTACACAAAATGGGAAAGGATATTAAAAAGGGGAATATTTGGGTATACCCTATCTGAACAGAGGACTTGTAATTGCAACTAGCTAGCAAAAGTATTTAAGTTTTTGGAGTTATGGGTCCTTAGCCTACCAATCCTTTTGCTTCTTTAATTAATTGGTTTTGCAAAGGCTCACTATGTCATTGTTGTCGATATTCCATGCTTCTGTG
>NW_003301901.1:2740-3782 GCF_000004255.2 Arabidopsis lyrata subsp. lyrata | reverse complement strand
AGCTGCTGTTAGAAACAAATAGTTCTTGATTGGCAGTGTCTTGTCTCTGGTTGCAAGAGCTCTGGTCGGCTAGAGCCAGATAAGTGTCGTCAAATCTTGCCAAGAGAGGTTTTTGATCAGTGGGATGATGCTCTTTCTGAAGCAGTATTGATGCGTTCAAAGAGATTATATTGTCCTTATAAGGATTGCTCTGCTTTGCTTTTCATTGACAAGAGTGAAGTGAAGATGAAAGATTCGGAGTGTCCTCATTGCCATAGAATGGTGTGTGTAGAGTGTGGGACTAAGTGGCATCCGGAGATAACTTGCGAGGAGTTTCAGAAGCTAGCAGGGAACGAAAGAGGAAGAGATAATATTTTGCTCGCGACGATGGCAAAGAAAAAGAACTGGAAAAGATGTTATTCTTGCAAACTCTATATTGAGAAGTCTCAAGGTTGCTTATACATGAAATGCAGGTATATGTATATTCTTCTTCTTCTTATCACCTGTGATGCAAATTTGTGAAACAATGGTTTTTTTTAATAATTTTTGGAAATCGATTTCGTAGGTGGATGCTGTGTTGTCGTTGTTGGGTGGTTCTACTGAGCTTGCTCCTGGTCCGCATATGTTTCGAGAAGAAAGTAAGATACGGTGTTCGCCAAGAAATGGCCTTAAGGTCAGTGTATCATCAGTCTTGAGTTTTACCAACTTATGCCAAAAGCTGTTACAATCCCAATTAGTTAGCAGAAGATTTTAACCAGTTTCTTAGGCCTACGGAACCATTAGTATTGAGCTAGCTTTTGTTAAGTTGGATGTTAACAAAATACATGAGTAGTTAGTTTTAAATGTCACATTTGAAGAGGCTGGACATATTTCTTCCACATTTCCTGGGATCAAAAACATTGTAATCTTATATAGCTCCTTTTGGTGTTGAGAGATCCTACTGTGCCATGGTTTGTGTTGTGGAATGGGAAACTGCTATGTTGCCATCTCTTTTGCTTCGTTAATGGATGCCTAAATTGCTTGAAGAGATTTCTAGAAGGCAAGGAGAGTTTAGATGATAGAA
>NW_003301901.1:0-1582 GCF_000004255.2 Arabidopsis lyrata subsp. lyrata | reverse complement strand
ATATAATCAGTAAAGCTTTATATATGAAAATGCCATGAGAAGCTTACAAATTGGATACTCAAAGTATAACGTCGTTAGCAATAATATTATGACCAAATTTATTCTCTCTATCTAACCAACATTTATAAAGTATTGGAAAATATTTCGTCACTGTGTAGAAACATAACAAAGTATTTGATATAACCCAAAAACATTCCAAATCTAGAGAATGGGCAAATACTCAAATCTAAGCAAGAGCATGCATATCCTTGATCCATTGGTCCAATGACTTACCAATAGAGTAAACAATAAATCCTATCTTCCCCAGCTTCCCTACATCAACAACATTTCTATACCATCAAAGACAAACGCTGGTTTCTGCATCTTTTCAAAAATCCTCTCATAGTCAAGCGTCTTACATTCATCCCACTCAATTAACAAGCAGATTCCATGGGCGTCTTTAGTGGCATCACAATTAAAAATCCAAAGACTGTGATGATCCATCTTGAGATCACATCTTTGACCTGCATAAGGAAAACATGGATCGAGTAAAGCTTTCTTTCTCTATCACTAAAAAGTGGTCACCATACAATGAGAATTTTCACTACTAAGCACAACATGGTAGCAAATCAGATTTTTCCTTACACACATTACAATGATGGCAACGAGGCAATTACAAGCAATGGAATTCAAGACTAAAGTATTTTTTGAGGTAATATTTGCCATAAGAACTCATGATTACAGAATTGACAGTTCTCGTTCCCAACATCGAATCCCACCACACTCATCTAAGCGAATCAACAAGAGATCTTAGATATAAAGTTATAAACGCATACTGAAATTCTTGCTCTTCGAAGAGAAATCAAATCAAACGAGAAGGACAAAAGATGAAGAAGACTATACAATGATCTGAAACTTCGAATCGTTTATGCAGGACATCCGGTGACTGAGAGAGCGTTGTCGTCGTCGTCGGAGCGTTGTCGTCGTCGTCGGAGCGGTGGTGATTATTGTTGATATCCATCGGAAGATTGAGGAACTAAGAAAGAATCTCTAAGTTTTATAATGGCGTAAGAGAGAGGAGAACAAACCGATTGCGAGGGCGAGACGCCGGAGACAACGGCCGGCGAGATCGGCGGTGCGACCTCTGGTTTGGGAGGAGAGGATGCGAGCAAAAGTTTTTGTTGCTTTTTTTGTTTTCTTTTGCGTTTTAGATTTTAAAAATTAATTAAATCAAAATATTCATTAAAGGCAAAATAGAAATAACACATTTGAGTGGCACTCTCAGACTCTAAAGTGGCAGTCGTGATTCTCATTTCCGGTTCAGTGGCAAACAAGCCTTGGTCTTGATGATGATGGCTGCGCGAAGAATAAAACTTTACATTTTTTTTATATATGATTGCAGCTTATTGGGCCTGTGTTTAATAGCAATAGTGGGCCTTTCATTAAGCCCACGATATCCGTACGGTACGGAACATACAAAAACATATTATTTGCCAGGCTCATAGTGCAACTTCAAATAATTATGATCACATAACTTCAGATAGTTTTAAGGAAATTAGTATAGACAAAAATCACCGTGAGACAGAAAAGCCCCAACACTTTA
>NW_003301902.1:0-2691 GCF_000004255.2 Arabidopsis lyrata subsp. lyrata | reverse complement strand
AGAGGATGGATCCTTTGCCCAAAGTTGTTTACAAACCAAAGAACAAAGTTTAGAACTCAAAAATATCAAAGATAATGTGTAAAGAGTCGAGCTTAGGGTTTTAAAACAATAGGAGACGAGCCGGGTCGGATCTGGAGTGACTCGGGTCAAATCTGGGCCAAAAATACGTCTGGGGAAGGGATCGATCGATCCAAAGGAGGACCGATCGATCCAGCAGTGTCTGGAACGTTTCTCATCCATCAGGGAAGTGGATCCATCGATCTACAAAGGGATCGATCGATCTGGAGCTTCTGGTCTCTAGCTCTGCAACTGCTTCAAATGCTCGCCAGATTGACCTGTCTTCACTAATTCGGGTGTAACTCTTGGATACACCGTTAGATTTCCATCAAAACACTTGAAAAATCAAACTAACATCTTCATCTAGCTTGTGTCAAAACTTCAGAAAGATCTAACGGTGGGAAGTCTTCCATCTGAGGCCAAACGTCTGACACTTCTAAACGAAACTGCATCTCCAAATGTGTGTTTATAACCCAAAACAGCTCGTTTTCCTCCAAAGCAACCTAAAACCTGTAAAGACTCGATAAAAGACTAAAAGACTCTAAAAACACACTTTGACTCTATAAAACATATGATGTAGGAAAGAAAACAAAGACTCAAAACCGATAAAAACACAACATATCAACTCCCCCCGACTTAGATCTTTGCTTGTCCTCAAGGAAAGCAGAAATCCTTATCAAGAGAAGAGGTTTGAAAATACGAGAACTCACATTTTCTTCGGGATCATGATCTTATCACTTGCCTGCAAACCACTATCACAAAACTCATCAAACCGTACTAGACTGTACTTCGCCATAACCGTAGCAACAAAATTAAGTCCCGAGATCTAAAAGAACTTTCAGAATCAGATAACTTAACCTTTTAACATTTATTAGCAGTGGCGTGTATTCTCACAAAGGGGGTATCGAACACGTTATGGGCTTGGTAAAAAGGCTAATATTCGGTGGCTCTAAGTGTTTCGGGTTCTCAAACAGTGTAAAACGGATGCATGTCATTATGCGAAATCACAGTGAGACACAGACCAACTAGGAGGTACATAGCTTCCCTTAAGCTCGGATCACACTAACCAACACGGACCCCGATCGAAACATTAAGTACCCTTGATGCTTATGAATATGACTAAAAATAACCTGACATTTTTGGTTCCAATCACTCTCATTTCCCGCTCTTTCTTTTTATTTTCGTTTTTTTTTTTTTTTTTTTTTTTTTTTTTTTGAAAAAAAACGGGGGAGTGGAACCGGTGTCTCACAAAAATCTGCATCAAGAAAAATCGCAAACAGCAGCATATGCCCATGAATATAGCCTCTAAACCACAATGGCTCAATCTCATCACATATCGACAACCAGTAAACGACAACTCACTATCCTAACAAAAGGAAAGCTATGTCGGTCCGTATACTCCGTAGTTTTCGCACATGGATGCATATCATGATGATCATATAAGAATGCATGAGGTTTCAAACAATGGGTGGGGAAACAGGCGCGGTACTAGACTAAAAATGAGTCTAGCCATTCAGAGTTAGCAAAGAGTGATAAAAATGATGCGAACAAAACTCTGAATGTATGATCCATTACATGATTCTCAAGCACCTAAGTGAGATAAATTAAGTCCAGATTAAGTTCAAATATATAAGATAAAGCTCAATTCATCCGAATTTCAAAGAGATAGGGACTACTATAGAGTGATCAAGTGATGGATTTTCCTGAACTTCCAAGTAATCGAATAATGCTAAAATGGTCTCAAGGCAATGAAATCAAGCAAGGTGCAATTCCCCAAGAAAATATCATATTCTCAAACAGATTTTGAGTCAATAAAAGACACAATTTTTGACTCGATTAAAACGAACTGACTGACTCAAACGAAAACATCAAAAGAAACAACCAAAGCAAACTCGATTAGTAGACAAATGACAACCTCCCCCCGACTTGCTTCACACCGACTCGGTGTGAAAACAATTCGAAGAAATGATGCCATACACACTCAAAAGAAAAAAAATGAAAATGCGAAAAAGAAAAAGAGAAAACTTACTTGGGATACATTATGGGTTGCCTCCCACCAAGCGCTTGTTTTAGGTCGTAAGCTTGACCGCTCAACACAAAATATTAATCATAAGAATCAAAAGGTTGTGCCAGTGGACCTTTTGTCCTTCTCCTGTTAGTGAAAGAAATGAGATGTGCCAAGTAACACACAATTATCCATGGTAAAGAGATAAAATTCACATCAAGAAAAATTACTACAAATGTAGCATATACTTTGAAATATTCCTTGATGGTTGAATGCTCATGAGGATCAAATGCATTTGGAGGAAAAATAAAGTCAATTTCCGGCTTACATGATGTTTGAACAAAATAATCAACTTCATCCCCATTGATCTCATATAGCACAATATCTCCATCCATATAATCAACCTTAGGATCGTCATTCTCATGCAAAATCTTATCAATATCAAGCACAACTCCTAGGAAAGATTCATCAAGAAGAGATCTAGATATTTCAGGCATTGAAAACTTAAACTCGAGATCATGAACATTCAAAGAACAATGATATTCAATATCAAAACATATTTCATGGTAATCCCTAGCAAGTTTTGCTGCTCTTAAAGTATCTACTCTTTGAGACTCACATATCAAATC
>NW_003301903.1:1896-3621 GCF_000004255.2 Arabidopsis lyrata subsp. lyrata | reverse complement strand
TGCTTATACCCAATGAACGATTTGCAAACAATTTGATCGACGGCATGTCGGCATTCTATATCAAAATGGTAGTTCGTTTGGAGAATTCGAACGCGTCTTGTAGCCTCTAGCTAGGGAGAATATTCGAAAGGCGGCCTTGAAAATTACTTTTAATTTAGTTTCTTGATTTGATGCGTTTAACGTTTCTAGTTTCTTCTACGTGATAACATTTACGGGTGTCTTTAATTACTAGGTATAATACAAATTGAATAATGGATCTCAAATTAGCCATCAGTAGCTTTTGAAGTTTACATGTCGAGATCTAAGAAAAGAACAAGACATTGCTCGTGACAAAGTATTTCCTTACCAGGCATAATCCAATTCTAGAAGGGATTTGCCATTTTTAGTAACACAACCTAAGATGGACGTTCCCCAAATTGTGTAGCATTCTTTAGAGATTAATCTAGTAGTTTCTTCTTTGTTCGAGTTTGATATATTTGAAAAGAACAAATCTTGATTGAAATAATCTTAGTTAATACGAAATATGTATCTTACATTGCTTTTTTGTTTCTTTTTTCTTTTAAGAATATGCATAATCTCGAATTTGAATTCGACTAGTGACACATCAATAATATGACAGAAATCAAACTTTTGCATCGTGTAATTTTTATTAGTGAATCATAATAGTAATATATATATATATATATATATATATATATATATATATATATGTACATCTTTATATGCCCAAGATATAGTATTAAGAATGTTTAAGTATACATCCTAAAGGTTTGGGAACATCTTTCATAAAAAAAAAAAAAAAACTAATTAACTATGATATTTATAAGACTAGTAAATTTTGTAGATGAATACATATGTAAGATCATGATCAAATGAGAGGTGACGCATTTGTCCAAATCTTAGAATGAAATATTACGAGGGTAAATGAAATGGACTTATGAGGACAAAGTCGGTGGCGGTGCCTTACACTTACCAATTGTCTCCGTCTGATTTGAACCTATAGGCTAACGTTTATCACAACTATATATAGGGATCACATGTCAACAAAAATAATATGTTGTTATAATATGTTTTTTCTAGTACATTTTCTAAACTGGCCAAATGGTTGTGTCATTGCAATAATATGACTTGCGTAATAGATTCTTTGTCATCCATAAATTTTAAAAAAGTTGTGTTATATAGTTATCCCTTGGAATGATAAGATTTTTTTATTTGTACTTTGAAATGGATCTCTTTACTTTTTAAATACGAAACAAAAGTCGATGGCTGCCAGAAAAAAAATCGTGGTGAAGAAGGTAGTTGCCGTCAAATCAATTGGGAGATCTAAAAAAAGAAAGAGAAAATCAACGAAAAAGGAAATAATTTGCGGAGAGGGGAGAAATAATCCGGTGGAGTCGGCGCATTGTGTTCACGTGATGACGTGACACTACGTGGGACTCATTTTTTTATGCAATACAGCTCAGTTTCCGATTACCGATGGCGGGAACCTCTCTCCTCAACCCGTCGTTTCCGGTGGAACAAAATGGGTCCGACCAGCTCCTACTCTGCGGGTCCGAAACCGTACGGAGGAAAACTGACACGTGGAAAGAGCGTGGGCCGCCCGCTCGGCTGTGACATCAGGTGATTCGTCTCGTGATACTGTTTTGGGGGAATCTAATTCTTAAGGCTTTGAGATCGTATGGACACGATCACACAAAGGACACAAAATGGAAAACAACACATCTA
>NW_003301903.1:0-1044 GCF_000004255.2 Arabidopsis lyrata subsp. lyrata | reverse complement strand
CTTTCCATTGCTTCTTATACACCATTACCTTTCATGATCAATAATGCCCCCTTTCCTTTTTCTTACGATACACATCCTTATATACAGTGTTTAGGATGTTTTACATATATAAATAGAGTATATATTTGTAGAGCGAGATAAAGTGAGTGTGGGTAATGATTGGGAGGTTTACATGGAGCACAAAGAGGGATGACTCATAGACACTCCAAAATCGTTTAGAAACTTTGCAGCATGATATTGAATCTTCTCCTTTTAATTATTCTCTCTTTTTCACTTATCTAACTTCCATTTTCTGTACGGCTCTTCCTCTATTATCTTAATTTTACTTTCCATATATTCACACATTATATAAAATTTGTGTATGTATATGCAAAGCGTACAAAATCGATAGATAAACATCGATCGTTGTAAAAGATGAAGGTGTTGTTATCAAAGTTATTATAAGCACATGTTTGATAGATAACGTGATTAGGTTAACACTAATATTCCCACTGATCAACACCAAAACTATAGTTGGAAGACATGTGTTCAACACACCGAAACTATATATAGTTGGAAGACATGTGTTTGGTTCACAAAGGTCGAACAATTAAAAGTGAATCCAATGTACTATAAGTGAATATATATATAACCATATCACTTATGATAAAGATGCTATAAGCTTTGGTTGAAACATGACAGGAGCATGTTTCAAGTATGTCATTGTTCTTATATTTTTTGTTGTTGTATTAATATTAATTATCAGAAAATTGGGGACAGTAACAAGATGGAGATTTAACGGTTTTTAGCCACTTTTGGTATAAGCAAGAATTGGAATGTCTAAAGTGTTTTTGGAATAAAAAAAATAAAAAATAAAGAAAAAAGAAAATTACAAGATTAGATTTGAAACAAAAAAGGAGAGAAGAAGAAGAAAAGAGTAAACCCCAAATCATTGCCAAATTTGAACTCTCTTCGCTCTACTCCACTCATGTCTAGTTCATTATCTCTTTCAAAGTAGTTTAATTTCTTTCCTTTTCACATAGATTCACAAGAAGTAAAATCGAA
>NW_003301904.1:2366-3612 GCF_000004255.2 Arabidopsis lyrata subsp. lyrata | reverse complement strand
GAAATATTAGTTAAGATGTATATATACATTTTTGGAACACTTTTAGCAAATAAATCCTGGGGTTGGGCAGTATTTACAAAGAATGCCATTGGCTTTAATTCTAACAATTTGAAAATTTAATAAAAGTTATGAACAATTTAGATCCTAAATTATCTCTTACAACTTATCTTTCCATACCTATATATTCACTCATTTCCTAATTGCTATTTAAAAAAAAAAAATTAATGCTAACGTTGCTAAAAAAAAAGAAGCTAATCTTTAAATTCTGTTTATTTATGCTAACGTTTATTTATTTATTTTAATTTTGTTTTTTAGATTCTGTATTTTTTAAAAGGAGTTTATGTATAGAAATAATTAAACAAACGATGAAATCTGATTTAATATGATTTGGAACTTTGGCTTCTCATTTAAATCAATTTTTAAAGTAAAAAATAAAACAAATCTTAAAGATTTAAATGTGTATATACGACTCTTTTTTTCACCAAAAAAAAACTTTTTTGTTCAAAAACTGTGTATATAAAACTTACTTGCATATATATTAGAATTAAATAAAAATTTCTACTAAATCATATTTTACATTTTCACATAAAAGACAATCTATCTAGAGTATAAAAATCTTTGAGCACGTGAATATTCCAAATGTTGGTGCATTTAAAAGACTTTTTGTTTAATAAACAAAAATAATTATTAAAGTTTCATTTTACAATAATAAAAATTTAAAGATATTTTTAATATTAAAATAAAATCTAAAATTATACTATGTAAAAAATTTATGATATCGTAGTATTGGCAATATACAAACCAATTTTTTTTTTGAACCGTTTATCTATTAAAAGTACCTATTTATAAGTACATAATAAATAACTTTAATTGGTTGAAACTTTTGAAAATAGAGTATCCTTTTTTTCAATTGTAATAGCTTTTAATAATTGAGAAAGTAAATGACACCAAATATATTTAAACAAACAATATATGATCATCTTTTATTTAAAAAATATTGTATATCATTGAAATAATAAATTATGTTTTTAATATAAAATGTTATGTGGGTTAATTATTATCCACATTTAGACATATAAATAATATTAAATTCTTAAAATAATTTATAATATACATAAATTAATCATCAAAACTTAAGTTTTTTTTAATTAATATCATTTCCATTATAAATATCATTATTATATTATTATTATATCATCATTAGTTATCATTATTATAAATATGAAGAGTGATACCGACAAAACTT
>NW_003301904.1:0-1563 GCF_000004255.2 Arabidopsis lyrata subsp. lyrata | reverse complement strand
CAAAATGATAAATTAAGTTAGACAACAAATAAATAATTTGAAAATTAAAAACCAAGTAAACTGAAGATCATGATCTAAAAGTTTGTCATACGGTGTACTGCCGGTTAAAATTCCGTGATTTTGATGGGTCAGGTCAAAATCTGATTCTATAAATATGTACCCATATAAAGCTAAATAATACTATCTTTAACTATAAGAGTTACATCTTATTAAAAATCATATACGATCAATAGGTTATATATATATAAACATTCACATCAATAATTTGTAAAAAAAATTATAGCCCCGCGGTGTACCGCGGGTTCAACTCTAGTACATTACAAATCTAAACGAACAGCTAGATTTTCAAAATTTCAATAGTAGAACACAATCAAATGGATAATGTCTAAGATTATCTACAAAGCATCCATGTAAATAATTAATATTATCTTGCATGCTATTAAAAATTTAGAAGATTGATTAATATTATTATGCGAGTAGGAGTATAATTGTCAAGCAACTGAGCAAGAGGTTAAGGTTTGGTTATATATGTGGAGCCCTATACGAAGTTAAGTAGAAAGAAAGAAATATCAAGTTGCTTCTAATCATATCCTAGCAAGACAACCCTACAAGAAAAGCAATTTGATGAATTTGTCTCTCCTTTTTAATTTGGGTGAAAGTTATTATACATAATATCTTATCTTTTTACTCGAATGTGAAAATCCAAAATATCTTTTGATATTTAAGAGCTTAACTAGTGAGTCATTTACTACTACGAAAATCACATATTCAATCTTATCATAAAAAACTTTCAAGAGAAAATTAAAAAAAAAACTTTTAAGAGATTGGCTTTTAAAGACTAAGTTACGATTGTAGTTCAAGTCTTTTTGGTTTTGGTTTTGGTTTGTGTTTATGTTTTACATTTAAAATTTCAAATGAACCTACGACCTTAACCAACTCAATCAAAATTCTAGTTAAGACAAATAATCACCATTAAAAAACACCTTTTTGTTAAGACAAATAACTTAGGATTCGAACCGTGGGTAGCTCAAGGGATTAAACTCTAGAGGAATCAAATGGATGTTAGTGAAATTTGTCAGCATCATAGACAAGATCAAGTTGGCACAACTTGAAGGGTCCTGACAAAATATCTTAAGTTGTCTCCATAAATGTTTAATGGATAAGACTTGGACCCACAGAGTTAAACCAGAGAGACACAGAGAGAGACTTTTGACACCTCACCCATTGCTGCGTTAACACATGTTTAGGATTCCTTTCTTTATATAGCCAACAATATGATCAACACTTTTCTTCAAACACCACTTGCAGATTTTTTTCTTCTCCTGTCTTGTCTGCAATAGAAAAGTAAGATAAATATGGCGACTTTTGAGGAAAGCTCTGATCTGGATGTTATACAGAAACATCTGTTTGAAGACTTGATGATCCCTGATGGTTTTATTGAAGATTTTGTCTTTGATGATAGTGCTTTTGTCTCAGTACTCTGGTCTTTAGAACCGTTTAACCCAGTTCCTAAACTGGAACCTAGTTCACCTGTTCCAGATTCCTATGTCCAAGAGTTCTCAA
>NW_003301905.1:2265-3746 GCF_000004255.2 Arabidopsis lyrata subsp. lyrata | reverse complement strand
ATCGTGTGTTGGAATAGTAGTAGGCGAAGTAAGGTACCGTCTGTATATATATTACACGCGCGACCCCCATATTCAAAAATCAAAATTTGGAAATGCCACAAATTAGATGCTATGTGTAACATATGAGTTGGAAAAATAAAATGTCATGCTAGAATAATCAACTACATTACATTATATACACACGGTCTATGTTACATTATAGACAATACATATTAGTATTTTCATGTTAATTTGTGATTGAACACAAATACGACAGAATATCTTTTTGAGTTTACTAGTTGTGACCGTCGCATTCGTGATCATATGATTTCTTGATCACGTCAACTCCTTACTTGTGGTCTTCGAGTCTGGTAATAAATGACTCATACTAGATTTATAACGAAACTTCTTTCACAGTTAAAGAGAAAAAGAAAACAACCAAACATTTAGTAGAACATCAAATTGCTTTAGATTAATGGGATTTAAATTGCATGGTAAAGGTAAAATGGGATGGTATGGTCTAAGTTGAAACCAAAATAGAAGCATAAATGTGTGTTTTGTTAGAACAAAATAGAAGCATACAAAATAGAAGCATACAAAATAGGGTTTTGTTAGAATTAGAACACCAATGTGTAAACAACACGTGTCGTAACATGAATGTGTTCGTGCAATACACATTCTTATGTTAAGCGTTGATTTGATAATCGTATCAGACGAACACATACGTCTCTACACAAGCTTATTATGGCTTCCCCAAGTTTTGTATGGGAGGACGAAGTCCCTATGAGTGTTTTTCTTTTCGTCAACACGGTAACATATTATTATTATTATTATTTCAATTTTCAATCCTAAACTATCTTATCATCTGCCGTAGTAGTTCGTCATATTGGACTCCAAGAACCCTACACAAGCTTATTATGGCTTCCCCAAGTTTTGTAAGGGAGGACGAAGTCCCTATGAGTGTTCTTGTATTCCATCTACGCTACTTTAGCAATCAGGATCCGGGTTGAATTTCTCTTTCTTATACTCAGTCATACACTCTTAGCTACAAAAAATTTAAAGTGCCTCATAAGAACAAAAGCCTAGCGAATCAAACCTTCTGAGCTCACTAACGTAAGATTTACTCATCTCAAGTCAGTAGTGATGATGATGATGATGGTTTAATTTGACTCACTTTTACCGAAAGCACCTAAACCGTGAGCCGTCCCTTCTTTCTAATCCGGTTAACTTAATCACTAGATGATCAATTCCGGTTCTCAGTGAACCGGACTGAGACCATTTCAATTCATTTGAACGGTGGCTCCATCATCAGCATCTACCCACCAAAAACCCTAAAAGCTTCCGGAGCCGCCAAGATCTCAGTTTCCATGGCGCTTCATCTCGCCAGACCTAAACAAAGGTTACATTCTAATCCATCTCTCATTCATCTTTTCTCAACCTCCTCATCATCTCCTCAAGACGGCAACGAATCTAGCGAGCAGCCCTCTCAATCACCGTCTTCT
>NW_003301905.1:0-1350 GCF_000004255.2 Arabidopsis lyrata subsp. lyrata | reverse complement strand
TTTTAAATGGTACCCCTAAGTATATGCTCGAGCCTCCGAAAGATCTACTAGTTGAAACTGTAAGTCTTTCCCTTCTTACTTACTGAACCCTTTAGCTTGTAGCCGTTTAAGAATTTTTGACATTGATTTTGTTGATGCATGTGTTAAATCATCAAATGCAGTATTTCCACCCGGATAACATGTCATCTGCGGAGAAGATGAAAATCGAGCTTGCAAAGGTCAGAGAAGAGTTCAAGATGTCAGAATCGGATTGTGGTTCTGCACGTGTTCAAGGTATCTGTTCTAATCAATGTTGGCTTTAGCTATTGAAGATGATATAACATTTCCTCTGGTTAAATTAAGCCAGCTAATTATAGGTCATTGCCTTTGTTATTTTTGAGAACAAAATGTCACAAGTGCTGGTTTAGTGATCTCTGTGGTTTTTCCTTATAGTGGCACAACTGACCACTAAGATCAAGCATCTATCCTCGGTTCTACACAAAAAGGTAAACTTTCAATCTTTTTATCTGGAGCTACCAGCTCCAGTTTTCTACTGTAACCTGATCATGCATCCTTATAACCTTAGGACAAGCATTCGCGGAAAGGACTTATAGCAATGGTGCAGAGACGGAAGAAACTGTTGAAGTATATGAGACGAACGGATTGGGATTCTTACTGCCTTTCACTGTCAAAACTCGGCCTTCGCGACAACCCAGATTACAAGTTTTAAAATTTTTGTGCAAGGGACATCATAGAATTGTGATATCAGTAGTCTCTTTTTGTTCTTTTCATTATGACAAAAGAGATAATGTGGGTCTCTCTTATCAAATCATGTTGGGGAGGAAAGTTGTTCTACTAGAGTTTATTATTGCAGGCTGTTTAGGCGGAAAGAGAATAAAGCTATGGGGTACTTTCGTTGACATTGTCTTTTTTTTTTTTTGGGCAAAACTTAGAATGTGATAGTAAACTTACTCGTCTTACATATCTTTCTCAATGCATCTATCTTTTACTCTGCCACTTTATCTTCTTTAACCTTTAGGTTGGTGAATGTTAAACATGAAAAGTGATCACATACGGTTTAAATTGCAATAATAATGTTCGGAACAGTTAAATTGGAACAGAAACTGAGGTGATTCGGAGAAAGAAGAAGGTTCAAGGAATCGTCAGTAATCTTTCATCAATGGCTTTTGGCCTTTTACCAAATTAGGATTCAAATTTCAAAAGTCAGCGATGGTTTATGAGTAGAGAGAGTGAACCGTTACTTCAACCCGGTTAACATATAACCGGTATAAAGCAATTGAATTTGAAACGACACTTGAAGAATTTATTTCTTCACTGTTTTATTACATCTTCTTCGCCTTCCTCTCCTAA
>NW_003301906.1:1209-3146 GCF_000004255.2 Arabidopsis lyrata subsp. lyrata | reverse complement strand
AGGAAGAAGATGAAGCAAAAACAAGACTATCAAGACTCAAAACCGCAAAATCGAAGAACCAAATTAGTTCAACTCTCTGGTAAATAAAAACTTATTATAAAAAGAAAATCAAAAGTTTGCTCAAAGATAACAAGCTTCGTCACAAACAATGAAACCAAACAAACCAAGATCTTTGTCACCCCTTAATCCAACACAGGCAAAGAAGAGAAAAATATTTGAAAATAAAAACTTCATGATCTTCATGGTATGCTCCTTGTTCCTGTAGCTTCTGCCCACATACTAGCAGCTATTGTGTCTCTCCAATTATTAGCATATTCCTTTTGTTGAGATTGGAGAGGTCCCGTATCTCCATTTTCCTCATAATTGTTTTCTTCGTGGCTCTCATTGTTTTCTTCGTCGTTGTCATTGTATTCTTCGGGAAGAAACTCATCGGACCGACATTCTCTACGAAGAAAGTTATGTAATCCAGCACAAGCTAATACAAGTTATGCTTGTACCTTAAAAGGAAAAGGCGGTGTTGACTTGAAAATCAAAAAACGAGATTTGAAGATACCAAAAATTCTCTCGATCACATTTCTCAAAGATGCATGACGCAAGTTGAATAACTCATTTTGATTACTAGGATCACAACCTTGACCTCTAAAGTCTTGTAGATGATACTTTGTACCTCTGAACGGAGCTAAAAAAATGCGTCGATTTGCAAATCCACAATCAACTAGATCATATTTTCCTGAAATTCATATATGATAGCAATGATATTAATAGTCATATTAACAAAAGAGAGGTAACAATTTTATGTGTAATGCATAAGTATATACCTTCAGGAACATGTAGATTGCTCTTACTTCTCGTTAAAGTTTGGACAAGATTTTGAAAATATTTTGTAGGAAAAGTTTGGAAAAGTCATCAAGAGTATACAAGATTATGGAAGAAAGTTTTGAAGACTTTACAAGATGTTGGGGGGTAAATCATCAAGATAATATAAAACTTTTTAACAATCTTTTAAAATCCTTTATTATCAAGTCACTAAAAGTCTTTCTAAATCTCAAACCAATAACACCCCCTAAGTTTTATTGTGCAAGAAACAGAAAAGAAGAAAATATTCATATTGTCACCAAGATTAAAGTGGTTATTTGACCGATCTCAAAGAAAAAAAAGATTTCCTACAAGAGGCAACTCCTGAAGATACTTCTCTTCTTCTTATTACACAAATTAATATGAATCTATTTTGATGGAAACCCTAAATACATGGGCTAATGGGCTATTTCTATAACAATGATTGGGTTGCTATAATTAATTGTAGTTTGTTTGACAAAGATTTTGATTCCAGTTTTATTTTTTATTTGATAATCGATTATCAAAACCTGACTCAAACCCCAATTCTGACCCGAGTTCAACTAACAAACACAAACTTAACGAATGGGATGAGACAGATTTTCCGTCTCGAAATGGACTAGATAGTTGGGAAAGAATAAATATATTAACGTGAACTCTCAAAACTCTGAAATGATTCTTTTTATCAGGCCTTATATATTAACGTTAACTCTCAATACTCTAAATTATTTTCTCCATCAAAATCATGATGTCAATCAAACTATAAAAAGGCAAGATACGAATATAAGTATTTGTACGAATATTGTTAATCTGGACTATCTACGATTCAAACATATTTGTTTGTAGTGGATCATATTACATGATGCAGTTTTTGGTGCTGAATCAAATTCATGAAGTAATAAACATTTTAATATGAAATTTATTTGTTTTTGAATAATTATGTAATACATTTTTATGGGTTTTTATTATTAATTATATTTAAAAAATTTAATATTTTTATCATATAGATCCAGAATCCAAGGATTCTTAATCCTCTAAGTAGAGAGTGTGATTTTCCTCAGATTTTTACGCAAACGCTTTCGCAAATTTGGAGAGAATGCAAA
>NW_003301906.1:0-957 GCF_000004255.2 Arabidopsis lyrata subsp. lyrata | reverse complement strand
CAACAACATCAACTAATCTAACATCATCCCTCGTAAGAAAACAAAATTTTTTGTGAAGATAATTAAAAAAAAAAGAACATTCTTACCGATAAATCAGATCGCAGATCCTTAGCCACATATCGGAGTATGGATTGTACATACATCCCTTTGATGTATCTTTGTTCACACAAATGTTTATCATCGAAGCTAACCTCAGTTCGACTGAGCACCAGAGTGGGAGAAACAGTTCGCACAACTGCAGCCTCAATCCGATTGAAGACGCAATCAGATTCGTTGATTTGGCCTTTTATGTTATCATGCTCCACGAGAGACACATTAGTTCCGTTAGTGTCAATGACATCCACCTTAATCATCACCACCTAGCACCTAGCCTGGTTTGGGGGGGGGGGGGTGGGATTTATAGCTCCGGCAATTCAGATTCTCCATCGTTCTAAGAAACAAACGGAGAGTGAATGAGATATAGAGATTTATAATTATGTAATACTTTTTATGGTTTTTATTATTAGTTATATTTAAAAATTTTGATATTTTATTATAATAATATAAAGTTTTGGTGTTTTTACATTTTTCATAACTATCAATTATAATATTTTGGTTATTTTTTATTTAACCGTTGTCGCACATACTGGTTAACTAGTCATAAAACTCCAGTAAACATAATTTTTAATCGTTAAATCAATCGTTCAAAATATATAATAATTCTTGAAACCGCAACTGTCCGTTTCCATAAATTTTACCGCATCCGCTGCATTTAAACCACTCACACCCGTAAGTAAAATCGTAGTTTGGCCAATAACCGATTACGCGACCAAATCTTATATCCGACGCTAAAGCCGCTAACCATGTGGAAACCATTATTTATCAATTGAAATCAAAACCCGACCCAGACCCAAATTTCAATTCGAACCCGAACTTAACCGGAAATCAACCGGGAATCCAATCTGAAAACATATCACC
>NW_003301907.1:2272-3660 GCF_000004255.2 Arabidopsis lyrata subsp. lyrata | reverse complement strand
CTGGTGGCGTCGGATTAGTTCCAGACCATTCATAAACTCCGAGTATCTAGATATATATATAGTGAAAACCAAATGATGATTTATATATGGCACCTTAAGCATTCAACATCTCCCATTTAAGTTAACAAAAAAATATATATGGCTCAAAAGATTTTACCGAGAGCCAAAATTTCCCCCAAGAAGGAATAAAAATCACACCACCACGGTCAAGAATCCATTGTCTAGCTCGTTTGCACGCGTCTTGTTCAGGATTTTCTCCAAGCATACGAAAACATATGTAATTCAACACGGTGCAGAACATAACACTCTTGCTTTCGATATGTGATCCCCATCCACCATCTTCGTTCTGCAAAAAGACAAAACATAAACTTATGTAAGAATCACTTAGGTACATTCAAGATTAGAGACCTTCACAACTAAAAGTATACCTGATGACAATAGATATGCCGTAGCATCTCTTTGCGATGTTCAGCATCGAATACTTCCTCCAGATGTCCGGTAATGTACAAACAAAATATCTATTAAAAAAAAAGGGGAAAAATATCGTTCAAATTTCCATCCTAGCTCTTTTTATAGTCTTTTAGTTTGATTTTTTCAGAATAAATTCTATGTTTTGGATACCAAAAACTATTGGTATATATAACATAGTATAGTTTCTCTTTCTTTTCTTTATGCAATTACTAGCGAAAGCGCCTAATTAAACCGTAACTTTAATCCTAAGAGAATTAATTATCTCTCGTAGAAATATAAGATGCATGGAGTATCTTGAAAAAAGGTATATAGAGAGATGAAGAGACTTACGAGAGGAGGAAGGAAGAAAAGCGGACCAGTGATTTCTCCAGGCCAATGGCCGTCGGAGGCTTGCAAAGCTGAGAAGTAACGAACGCCTCTTCGTAATGCATTTGTCGTTGTTTCATACGTTATTTCCTCCTTTATTTTAGTAGGTTGCGGTATGCCTTGTTCGAATTTCTTCTCTCTTAGAAACTGTGCATACAATCAAACCAAATAAAATTAAATAAACATTGGTTATAAATCATTATTAAAAAAAATAGATTAGTATTATATATTTCATGACCAAAAAAAAAACTCACTTGCATTCGCCATAAGAGATCACTGCAACCTTTAACACGAGAACGGTTGATCAAGAAACTTCGGCGAGCTTCTTCGACGGAAGCTCTTTCCTCTGGTGAGCCGGCTTGGTGATCAAACTCCCATGTTTGACGTCCGACGAAGTTATTGCTACTGAATAAATGCGGATCTTCACCATTTCCCTTTCCTATCTTCAACTTCCACATAACGACGGTGACCCTATATATAGTTATGATATTCTATCAAGTTGAATTCTGACAGTGAAAATTGTCCGTAAAGGAAATAGCAGTTCGATAGAT
>NW_003301907.1:0-1507 GCF_000004255.2 Arabidopsis lyrata subsp. lyrata | reverse complement strand
TACATATTGTTGTTATCGTGGTGACATAATCAAATGGAGATAAATTCCAATTTTGTATTTATACTTATGGGCAATAAACATTTAGTTCCTCATGAAGGAGATTAATTGTTATCTTTGTGTGTTTTTTTTTTTTTTTTTTGCATTTTCATTTGTTATGGTTGTAACACTCTATTTGTGAGTGTTGTGCTGTGGACAAAGGTTGGTTTGGAATGAATTTCATATGACAAAAACGAAAAGAATAGATGATGTGTAAACACTATAGAAATAATGAATAAGAAAAACAAAGAAAGAGAACAAATTTAAAATCATGTACAAAATTACAATAAAATGCTTTTATAAAGCTATGAATTAACATAGGAAGCTACTTATTATAAAATCTAAAATGCAAACGTAAAGAAAAATAAACAATATTAGTTTCTAGGAATTATAAATAATAAAAATGTAATTTAGGATTGGGAAAGAAAACTATAGAATACGACTTTTGACAACAAAAAAAAACTATAGAATACCAAAAATATTTGTCCAAAAAGAAAAAAATATTTGTCCAAAAATTCCCAAGAATATTAAAGAGAAAGAAAAAAATATTTGTCCGAAAATTCCCAAGAATTGTCTTGAGAACCACTCGATCCCCGTCGAGTATGTTCTTAGATCGACAAAATCAAACGAAAACGCTCTTTCATTACCTTTCTTGTTAACATAACTGTTCACAGTCTCTAATATTGCATAAGAACATCAAGTCTACTAACATTTTGCTAGGCGCAAATATCAACCCTCGTCTCTCAGATTATGACTTCACTCTCCTAATAATATTATTTTGTCTTTCTTTTATATTTACAGAATTGTGTATAGATTATTAAAGAAGAGCCAAATTTCTTTTAAAGATTATTCAGGAAGAGCTATAGATCTTGATGAGTTAAGAAGGCAGCTTTTCGATATTCAGCGAGTGCCCATAAGGGGAAGGTGTTTCTGTATGTAGCATAGTGTAGCATGCATGTATTCATGAATACTCCTAATATTTCCTGCAAAAACACATAACATTAACAAATAATAATTGAACTCAGTATATACACACATTAATTAGACCTGATTTTATTAGTACAAAGTATGAAGTGGTAGGCAATACAAAGATACGAAAAAGTAGGTAAGATTATTCTAAATCTCACGACGTATGTAAGATTCACCAGATATTCATATATCTGTCAAAGAGGATGTTTGAAAATTACCTGTTGCGGAAAGTCCCCATTTTCAAGTTGCGAAGTGATGATAAGTTTCGCAGCACGATGAAGAGGTGTAGGATCTCTCTCGGCCTGTTGTACAGATACAGCATAGGAAAAAATAGGTTTCAAGATAATTTCGTTGTACTTTAAATAAATGCAAGTGTAAGATTGAAAATATTTGACCTGCTTCGGCATGAATCAAACCCATCATAGCCCAAGCAGTTTGCACTAGGTTTGGTCTGTTCCCTTCTAATGGTATGTATATCTGCGTACGGACCATATTGAGAAGA
>NW_003301908.1:2357-3379 GCF_000004255.2 Arabidopsis lyrata subsp. lyrata | reverse complement strand
ATCAATAATCGTGATTCGTTGCCATAAACATACAACTACTTGTAAGTTGTAAATTGTAACGCTATAAGGCTTAGCTCTCATGATAAATTGATAATCCTATCGTCGGAGACAAACGCATAAATCACTAATTCTAAACCGAGATGATTGTCGATTTGTTTGCTATATGCATCTGGCTAAGAAAACTAGAACTTTCGGTTAATATGGTGTTTTTCGATCGAATTAAAAAAAAAAAAAATCAATGCAATTTTGTTTACCGGAGTTTAAAGGTGGTAGAACGATTTTAATATTATATTAATGAGTTTCGAATTTTGAAAGTTTAAGAATAATCTAAAAAGACTTGGACTGAAACCCAAACTAAATCACATCTAAAGCTATCAATCATGAATAACATTATACTAGCAAAATATGAATCCTATCTTTTGGATTTAAGGATAAATTTAAAATTATGGAGCTTCTAAACAAAAAAACACTACTTTAGCTTGTGGGATCCGGTGGCGGTTCTAGTTCTTATACCAAATCATACACACGAGATCTAGTCATATTTGACTCTAAAAAGGCTAACCAAGCTTCTTATTGCTTCTCAAAGCTTTGTGGGATCCGCCAAGGTCCTATTAGTTTTCAGTTTTGGAGCTTCTGAAAAAGGAAACACTACATTAGCTTGTGGGATCCGGTGGCGGTTCTAGTTCTTATACCAAATCATACACACAAGATCTCGTCATATTTGACTCTAAAAACGCTAACCAAGCTTCTTATTACTTCTTAAAGCTTTGTGGGTGTGGCCAAAGTCCTATGAGTTTTCAGTTTTGGAGCTTCTAAACAAAGAAACACTACTTTAGCTTGTGGGATCTGGTTGCGGTTCTAGTTCTTATACCAAATCATACACACGAGATCTCGTCATATTTGACTCTAAAAACGCTAACCAAGCTTCTTATTGGTTCTCATAGCTTTGTGGGTGTGGCCAAAGTCCTATGAGTTTTCAGTTTTGGAGCTTCTAAACAAAGAAACACTACTTTAGCTTGTGG
>NW_003301908.1:0-1875 GCF_000004255.2 Arabidopsis lyrata subsp. lyrata | reverse complement strand
GAATTCGATGAGTTTCAGTTTTGGAGCTTCTAAACAAAGAAACACTACTTTAGCTTGTCACAACTTACAACCATAAATTGGTTGGTTTTAGAATTTTGTTCGGTAAAGGCTCCTATTAAGTGCGCTTTCTGTCGAGAATAACTAACCAAGGAGCCACGAGAATCACAAGATGGTAATACCTATTTCGAAACCTAGTGAGAGCCAGGTGGGACGTTAGAAGACAAAATTAAATTAATATTGCTAAATCTGGATTATTTCTTTTTAATATATACACAACTTTTGATTGGCAATCAATTAAAGGGCCTCCATCTATGACGTACGATTCGTGTCAGGACATTACCTCTTTAGATTGGTAATTCCGTAATTGTATCATTAAAATTTATATTTGTTCTACCAAGAGACTAGTTGAGGCAGGGGAAGACGAGTTTGTTGTTTGGTGAACGATGCCAATTGCCATGGCCTGGCCCCATGCATGGCATTGGCATGAATATAATGGACTCCCAAGTCCCAACAGCCATGTTCTGTTACCTAAATGTAAATCACATATTTGTGTCAAAGTACATGAAGTTGTAAAACTATATTAGCTAGTTTTAAAACCAATTGATTATCATAATTCATAAACGCAATTGATTGTGAAACATATACAGTTTATCTTGTTATATACAGTATGTAGTTATTGTAAAATTTTATACACATTGCAAATGAAAAGACTAAGCTAGTTGCTGTTTTTTTTTTTTGGCATTGTAATAGCGGATCATAATGAAATTTAAATCTTTTAAATAAATGTTCTTATTTCTCAAGAGGAAACAAAGTATTTAGTTTCTTAATAAAAATAAAATGAATTATATCCAAGAAACAAAACACAACAATAATACATAGTCACATAACCTTAATTTTCTTATAAAAAAAAAAAAAAAAAACGTTCAAGTAAGAGACAACAGAAAATGGTTTTGATACCCAATAAGAATCGACAAAAAAAGGAGCTTTTAATTTGTCTTGGCCTATCAAAATACTCATCACTCCACATATACTCTTTCTTCACTCTTCATTATTTACATTCGTGAGTCTTTCACTACCTCTATAAATACACTCCTCTTCTCCACCAAAAATATCATATCATATCAAAAACATATATAAAGCCAAATATAGACACAAGCCTTTTAGCATGAGTTCAACGTTGAGCGATGTGTTTAGATCGCATCCCATTCACATCCCACTCTCAAACCTACCCGACTTCAAAGCCCTCCCAGATTCTTACACATGGACCCCCAAAGATGATCTCCTCTTCTCTGCCTCCGCCTCCGACGAAACCCTGCCGCTCATCGACCTCTCCGATCCCCACGTGACCACTCTTGTGGGCCATGCTTGTACCACGTGGGGAGCGTTACAGATCAGCAACCACGGCGTACCCTCGCGACTTCTCGACGACATTGAGTTCCTCACCGGAAGTCTTTTCCGGCTTAACGTGCAGCGGAAGCTCAAGGCGGCTCGGTCAGAGAATGGCGTCTCCGGCTACGGCGTGGCTCGTATTGCTTCTTTCTTTAATAAGAAAATGTGGTCCGAAGGTTTCACCGTTATTGGCTCTCCTCTCCAAGATTTCCGTAAACTCTGGCCCAGCCATCACCTCAAATACTGGTATCTTTCTCTATGATTCGTTTTATTAACGTTAAGGCCGTATAACGTATAACATATCTTTGTATAAGTGTTTTTTTCTCAAAAGAAGGAAAAAAAAAAAACACACCTGTGGACGTTAGTACAGTTGACTATTCAATTGATATAGATTCGGGAATAATACGAAAAGGGAAAAGTAGAAACCACTTTTTGCCATGTCGTAGTTAGTAAAAAGCACAATGAAAGCTCATGGACCCACCAAAA
>NW_003301909.1:2372-3861 GCF_000004255.2 Arabidopsis lyrata subsp. lyrata | reverse complement strand
AGCATTGTTATCCTATATCTACTACCTTTGCGGCTGATCATACGTTTCTGGCTTCACTTGATCTTGAAGCAATCTCTAGTACTTTCTCTCTAGGTATATATATACATATATGCATGTAGATATACACACACATATATGCAAGTTTGGATTGTAATTCTAATCTTATATACATTGTGTAGCAGATATAATGAGCGGATGGTGGAATGATAATAATGGTAACTACAATAACCAGGTCGAACCAATTCTTGATGATATTTCAAGAACTAATACCATGGGAGATCCAAAGATGGAGAAGATATTGCATGAAGATGTTAACACAACTATAAAAGAGAAAACAAGCCAGAAGAGGATAATTATGAAGAGGCGATATAGAGAAGATGGAGACATCAATAGTTTGTCAAGGGAAATGATGAAGCAGTACTTCTACATGCCGATAACTAAAGCAGCCAAGGAGCTTAACATTGGTGTAACCCTCTTGAAGAAAAGATGTCGTGAGTTAGGTATTCCTCGTTGGCCTCACCGTAAGCTCACGAGCCTTAACGCTCTAATTACCAATCTCAAGGTGCGTGCGTCAACACAGACATATATACAATCGACTTGCTTATACATTTTGGGGTTAGTGTAACACTTATATATGTGATGGTCGTTTTGAAAGGACTTATTAGGGAACACGGAGGGAAAAACGCCCAAGAGTAAGCTGAGGAATGCTTTGGAGCTTTTGGAGATGGAGAAGAAGATGATTGAGGAAGTTCCGGATTTGGAATTTGGGGACAAGACTAAGAGGTTAAGACAGGCTTGCTTCAAGGCTAAATACAAACAGAGACGGCTCTTCTCGTCTTCTTCATGAGAGCAAGAGCTCGTGTGTAGAGAGATCTAACCTTCTATGACTTAAGTCAAGTTTGGTACTATATGACGAGGCGTGCAAAACCAAGATAAGAGTACTAGCTAGTCGTCTCTTTTGATTATAATCTAATTCTCATGAAACTTGGATCCATTCCAGTTTTTATTTTGTTTTTTGTTTTGACTTTTTAGTTTTTTAGTTGAATTGGTGGTCTTTTACAACTAAAAAATTCGAATGAATCGTTTTTCTTTTTATTTGATTCGATTTGGTTTTTATTGGGCTTAAATTAGTATTTGAGAAAGCCCAAACAAAGTAATAATCAGTCATGGCCCAATTTATCCACCGCACCGCATTCCAATAGTGAATTTGCTAAAGATCAACGGTGAACTGATCAATAAATCATGAACATCGACAAACTACAATTTTATGATGATCACTTACTCACTAGAAAGAGTTACATATAACACAACTTGTATTTGGATATTAGAGACAAGAGAGAATCACAAACACACTCGTGACATACACGTGTCAAAGTCTCTGCCCATTTCACGGACAAGAGAAGACATCGCCACTATCAATCCACCGATCATGATCAGCATCGACGGTGGCTCCGTCATTAGCCGCGGTGGTGTGGAGAAGACTCTTGGA
>NW_003301909.1:0-1412 GCF_000004255.2 Arabidopsis lyrata subsp. lyrata | reverse complement strand
TGTTTAGGTGTTATTTGGTAGTGTAAGAAAAATATGGTAAATTGTTTAGGATTTAGTGTGGTAAATTTATGGAAAACGATGAAATGTAAAAAATTCAATAATAGTATAAATGCTAAAAAAATAATAATAAATCATCTTTTAAAATCATTCACCAACAAAATAAGAAATCAACGAACATCATCACTCCATGGCATTCTCCTTCCGTGTGATGATCGGTACTTGGTCATTTTCAGGATTCCTGACATCCGATTTAGAACACCATAAACAGTGAATGTCCAGTCGCCAACTTTAGAGTTTTGATTGTAAACGGAAAAAAAAAAATACTTACCAACAAAGCATCTCGTCGGTAATACTGAGATCCGGATTCAACATAATCCTCGTACTTCCGGTAACATTGGTACATCTCCACCTATGTTCCTGTGATAGCTCTAATTTCACAAACTTGATAATACATATCACTGTGTTACGTGAACGATGCTTCCATAAGTCATAGAACTCGACTGCAAGGTCACCCGTTAAACGACACTCTAGATGGATACACCTAATTTTAAGATTTGAAGAAGTCATAAGACTTTATATTCTGGTTTAAATCTTTAAAAGAATAGTGACTTACTCAGTATCACGTAAATCAAAGTACAGCTCAAAATATCCTCCTTGAGAATGTTCCACGGAAGGAACAAAAACCAACTCTCTCACGTTGACAATTTTGCCAACAACATCTATGAAACACACACATGAATAATACAGTCAGAACATGAACCGCAAATAAACTCCAAAAGCACAAATAAATTTACAAATTAGGCTTACCAACGCAAATATTCGGATTAACAATACCACTCAATATACTCACAAACTCAGTTAGATTGAAATAGGTTCTACTGGAGCACATATTAATACTTTGCACTAAAGTGTCCGAACGAAACACAATCTTGAATCTATGCGGTACTGGTCTCAATATGCTGTTAACCCGTGATACATCAAAATTTTTAATGCTCACCCACTCATCGATTATCAATCTTGAAAGATAATTATCAATTAATTCATCACGAACAACGGCTTGGATTTGGGTGAACTGCAAATAAAACGTTAAAGACAAAACCAATTCAATTTAATATCGAAAACATGTATAGAAGGTAAGTTATCAAAAAACTAACATGCTCGTCACCCAAAATCATATTGAGCTCTCTACCCGTGCCACGCGAAACAGACCAACAATTCAAAATCTTCACCGAGACAGACCACTCACCCATGTTAGGATTAAGAGACGCAATACGAAAATAACCACCATCACATGGATCAGAGGTAAAAGGTATCATTGTAGAACGCATATAAAAAGATTTCTACGTTTGTCAATAGTTTTTTCGTGAGCTTGTAGATAACCGTCAATTTTGCTCCTTTTTCGTTATCATTGT
>NW_003301910.1:2168-3768 GCF_000004255.2 Arabidopsis lyrata subsp. lyrata | reverse complement strand
CCACCATTGACAGCCAATGGTTGTCCGGAGCTAGGATTGGACAGTGATCCATTTGGTCCCAAGAAGGACGATGAAGAAATTCTCGGTCCAGAAAAGCCATACCTCAGTGCTGTAGGAGCGTTAATGTACTTGGCTAGTCACACTAGACCAGACATTTGTTTTGTCGTGAACCTCCTAGCTCGCTTCAGCTCATGTCCAACTCAGAGGCACTGGAATGGTATCAAACACCTCCTAAGATACCTTCAAGGTACTAAAGACTTAGGACTGTTTTACACTAACCACAACAAGGATGGACTAGTTGGTTTTGCTGATGCAGGATATCAATCAGATCCGCACAATGCCAAGTCTCAAACTGGTTATGTGTTCACGCATGGAGGAACAACTATCTCTTGGAGATCGATAAAGCAGACAATCACTACCACTTCATCAAACCATGCAGAACTTTTGGCCATTCACGAAGCCAGCAGAGAATGTGTTTGGCTACGATCCATGACTCAGCACATCCGATCAGATTGTGGTATGAAAGAAGATAAGGAGCCCACGGTTATGTTTGAAGACAACGCGGCTTGCATTGCTCAACTCAAGGAAGGTTATATCAAAGGAGATCGGACGAAGCACATCCTACCGAAATTCTTCTCAACCTCGGATTGGCAGAAAGATGGTACGATCAGCGTTCAACAGGTCCGATCATGCGATAACTCCGCCGACCTTTTCACCAAATCATTGCCCGCTTCAACACTCCGGAAGCTCATCCAACAAATAGGAATGCGTAGACTTAGAGATCTACGGTGATGCTCTAATTAGGGGGAGTAATGCGTGTTGTACTCTTTTTCCTTCACCATGGTTTTTCCCACTGAGTTTTCCTGGTAAGGTTTTAATGAGGCAACATTCCCCAGCGTATTATCGAGATCCCGATTGACCATCAGGTCCGGTTACTCCGTCCAAGGGGGAGTGTTATAATACATCATATTGGACTTATAACCGGGCCCAATAAGCCCATCAGGGTTATTCATTATGTACTCTAAAACCCTAGGTTTATATGCCTATATATATGTATCATTATTCATGGAATGGAAAGAGATAACAATAAGTTTCACAACAATATGATTATTCTTTTGTTGTTGTTTATGATCCTCTTAGTGACCCAACCATAAGTTACTTAGCTACCAGCAAGTTATGGATTCATTTTTTGAGTTGATATTTTGTTTTTGAAGGTGATAGTGAAAATAATTAAAATTCTCTCTTTATTCCTCGTAAATGAATTGAAATAGAAATAAATACAAAGAGCAATCCTTTGTAGTGACTATGTTTGTGTATGTGCATACTAGGCTTGTTGATGTTATTTGATTTTAAAAGTTTAATTTAATACTAACAAAAAAAAACACTGTTTTATTTTGTTCACTAAAGCTCGTTGGGTGTTTCTAAACTCTCGATTTTGCTTTGAGATTTCATACTCAAAGCTACATACTTAAGTTTGTTGGGTGTTGAAAAACTTAAGGTTTGATTTCATTCATATAGGATAATATTTTTGAGTTTTCAACGATCAATCACATATTGCATAATGCAAAATTTTTTTTTTTATAACAAAGGCATGCACATA
>NW_003301910.1:0-1316 GCF_000004255.2 Arabidopsis lyrata subsp. lyrata | reverse complement strand
AAACATCATCGATTTCAGCGTCTCGATCGAGATCTTCAACCAAAGAACAAGTATGGAGGGTTTTTATATGGGTTCCATTGAAGGAAGCACGATCAAGATAAAACTAGGTTTTGTATATAAGTAAAACTGAAAACAAAAGATTTTATATTCAGACTAATAGTAATAAAAACAAAAGTGAATACGAATATACATGAAATCATATATTTAAATTAATCATTCATAGTAAAATTTACATTTTAAAATTATAAGAATTATTTCTTACATTTAGTTTTTTATATTTATCACATCATTTCTTCGGCAAGATAACAACCATTAGTATCATATTCATTATATTATTATACCACGATATCTCAGTCTCTTAACCCTTTTAGCAAAAAAAAAAGTACCTAGCTCTCTTTACTTTTTTATAAAATTATGTAAATAATTAAATATATAAATTGATAATAAATTATGTTAGAAACTTGATATATTTTTTAAAAATTTCTTTTATATGCAAATTATGTGGTTGTCTCATCCATATTGCTTAAACAAATTCTATTGTTCAATGATTTTAGGACTCTTTACTTTGTGTTATTTTAAAGCTACTTAGTAATTAAACTAAAATAATTTTTAAGACATTTATTTTTCTGATTTACCTTTTTCAGTTTTAGTTCATTTTTATAATCTTTTTAATCTCTTATTGACCTCTAAAGTCCATTTCACTTCTCTCATAATTATTAAAGAAGTAAAAAAAATTGATTGAAATGTTTTTACTATAATTGTTATGGAAAAAATTCACCAAAAGTTAATAGTGAATCAATCAGATAAAAAATAAAAATAGGAAATTTGATATATCGTTATAATATAAATTTCATGTAATATTATTCAAGAAAAAACAATTTTCTAATTTTCCTTTTACATTAGGAAAAAAAATTCATTTTTTTTTGAAATACACATACAACTTAGTATATAAAAATGTTTTTCTTTTTCTTTTTATTAGTTTTCATATTTGACCCCAAAAAAAAGGTGACGCATTATCATGTGTCGCAGTCTAAGTGATAGACTTTACACGTGTCATGATCATGTTAATGACTAACTTTGAAACCTAATTCTATTCTTTGTATTAGGAAAACTAAGTTCAGTTTCTTTTATAAATACACATACAAATCAGTATATGTAAATATGTTTTTCTTTTACTTTTTGTTAGTTTTCTTATTCCCGCCAAAAATTAATTATCTACTAAAGGAACCAAACATAATTGAAGAGAACTAAAAAACCCAAACATAATTGAACTAGAGAAGTAAAGGACAAGATAGAAATGAAATACATTCTCTAGA
>NW_003301911.1:2397-3368 GCF_000004255.2 Arabidopsis lyrata subsp. lyrata | reverse complement strand
CTGATACAGAAGCCTCATCATCAACTACTATGGATCCTCCCCCAGTTCAAGAGATGAACACAGAGGAGAAAAGAGACGCTTCATCTTCTTCGTCTTCATCCCCATCATCTGCCAAAAGCCAACACAATGATCTCGAGATGGTCCCTCTATAGGAAGCATTCCTTATTAATCTCTGCTACTTATGCTCTATAAGCTGTTTTTTCTGTGCAGAGAGGTTTTCGTACCAGATGATTCTGTTGCTCTTAGGTTTTTAAATATGCAAAAGTTTGTTCTAAGAACAAGTTCATTAGTACTAAGTTTTACAGAATTTAAATTCATGACTTCATTGAACCTTTGGGAAAAGGAAGAAACATCTGTCTCTGAGCTATATTGTGATTAAACTCTATAATCTATATGACTGATAAAGTTATTTCGTATTTGTAGTTTTAGTTTATCATACCGTTCGTTAATTTGTTAATCTAGTTATAAAAATGTTAAAAGAAATTCCAGAAGCACCCGTGCGTGGCCTAATGGATAAATCGTTTTGACTTCTAATTAAACGATTGTGGGTATGAAGCCCACCGGGTGTGTCTAATATCCAGGGCATGCACGGAATCTTCGTCGGAGGTCCGCTTCCCGCTTCGGAATCTTAGTCGGAATCGGAAGCTCTTGGAAGCTTTCGGAATCTCGCTTCCATCGCGTTTCCAAAAATTCCACTTTGGAAGCTCATTGGAAGCTTACGATTCCGGTTTGGAAGCTTGCGCTTCCATTTTATAAATTAATTTTACAAATAAAACATGAAATTATTATTTTTAATCAAACAAACTCAAACTAAAAATTTTGCATACTAATCTTTGTATTTTATTTTTAACAAAATCATGTTTAGAAAATAGCAATGACATGAATCTAATATGTGAGAGATATTATAAATGATTAATTAATTTAGATTAATTTCGAGAGACTTGAGTTTGATAATATTTTTACCTATAATA
>NW_003301911.1:0-1996 GCF_000004255.2 Arabidopsis lyrata subsp. lyrata | reverse complement strand
TATACTATACGCTTCCATCGCGTACCGCTTCCGTAAAATTTTCTAAAAAATCGCTTCAGCGCTTCTAAACGATTCCGTTTCCGCGTACCCGCTCCCGTTTCCATGCAACATAGGGCATTAGAATATCCAGGGCTTGCTTAACTAGCATCTTATTCTCCGGCTGGCATGTCCTAAGAAGCGCAACAAAAACCAACATCCAATAGGCAACTTCCAGATATTTGTGTCACTTCAAAAATTAGATGAAGTTGTTTTGGGAGGAGTATGGCCACAGAAGACAACTTCCCAAGTGCATGTCATAGTACCATGGAATCTAAGAAACATGCATTTATAAGACAGACATGCATTATTCAGAGAAATATGCATTCAGATCTAGCTTCATAGTAGATTGTCTATCAACAATCGCATCACGGAACGTGTATCAACAAATATTAGCTTAAATGGAAGTCTAACAAAACAGTCATATACACATGTTCTGACTACAGGGTTTTACCAATGGGAAAAGGAGATTAATATGAAATACGCTTATTTTTCCTTCTCACTCTTCAAGAAAATCAGTGAACATCACTGACATATAAACTTGTAATGGTACCTGAAGAATGATTTTCTCGGGAGCCTGGTAACAAGAGGAGATTTAACAATATAACTATACTAAAATCTTATAAAATTCTGAACAATAATGGAGTGAGAAGGAGATTGTAACTAAAATTTTAAATCTCAGATACCTCAATAATGTAGAATTACGGAACAAAAAAAATGGAGAGAATATCAAAGAGAACATCCACTTCAGATTTTTCATGCCATAAGTAATTTAAGAAGCACTTGACAAGCCATTTGCTCTCCTTTCACCTGTGAGTTAGAGACGTAAAAGACTTCAGATTCCAACTTTTCACATATTTTATAGCAGGTATTTTCACCACACTCAGAATTCATGCTTTAAAAAGAAACCATAATTTCTACTTTTTAACTTCAGGACGTTGGTAGCTCAATAAAGAAATAACAGATGGTATTGAAATGATGTCAGGAGGGTTTCAAGTTCCAACAAGAAAAAAATGTGCATATCATCATAACACAGGAAAATCAAGAACTCAATGGAAACAAGTTAAACAATTCCACATTGAAGCCAAATATGTAGCACCAGCAAAAAGCTACAAATTAGGAATCATCTACACTTAATGCTGTAATGGTTTCTAATCTCAGACATCTTTTCATACCTGGCTATTTCCAGGGACCCTACTAAACTAGGCAGCCTCAGCATGTAAGACAACGAAAAGCCAAAAATTATAAGTGGTCGAGGTAGAAGAAACTATCTAAACCAAATTCAGCTCTTGCTCATTCTGCAAACGAGATATCCTTGCAGGTGATTTCCAAATGAAAACCAGGGTATCAAAAACACTGCGGTATCCGGTTGTCTGTCCAGTTGCAGCTCTTGCTCAGTTGTCTGTTCGATTTGTTGAGTATCCGGTTGGCTGTTTCTTGCACGAGTCTCCTCCTCCTCCTCCTCAGTTCTCTGAGGGTCTCCTTGAGATTCCCCTTACATTATGAAGGGCGTTTGTGACCTTATCAGTTGTAGATGTAAGATTTTTCAATGATATAAAAGTGCAAAATAACATCATATAGTAATATCAGAGAAATTTTACCTGATCTGTTGACAATAGAGCAACTGAACTCATCAGTTGTGTATAGACACTCTTTGCAGATTCAATCAACTTATTATGTTCAACCTTTAAATTAACCCAACAAACAAAAAAAGAAAAGATCAATCAAGAATAATAAAAAGCACAAAAATAATTACAATTGAAAACCTCAGAAGCATCAATCCACTCCTTGCTTGAGGCAAAATAGGTTTCTTCATACTGTGCCTTCTGTTCAATAAGTAAAGCTTTAAGCGGATCCATGAGGAGATTGAAGATGAATGAAGATTCGGGAGATTTTTAGGACTTGGAAGGACACGTGACTTATCCATTAAAAATCTTTCTCTTTTTCTATTAATTTAATA
>NW_003301912.1:2257-3679 GCF_000004255.2 Arabidopsis lyrata subsp. lyrata | reverse complement strand
TCTTATGGATGTGTTTACTTCGTCCATGAAACACAGGGTTTTTTGTGAGTGCTATAGCTGATTTGTTGTCTATTAGGATCAACACCTTCTCGCATGTTTCCTCAATGATTTCCCCTAGAAGTTCCTGAAGCCAAATGGCTTGCTTTGCAGCTTCTGTTGCAGCCATGAATTCTGCTTCACAAGATGATAAAGCCACAGTTTTTTGCTTTTGAGAGCACCAAGTAATTGGACAATCATTTAAGTAAAATATATGGCCTGTTGTGCTTCTTCCATCATCTTCATCGACATTATGACTGCTATCACTAAAACCAATCAGTTCTGTTCTGTCTTTTCGACCAAATGACAAACCATACGATTTTGTTCCCTGTAAATACCTAAGTACTTGTTTTAATGCTGATCCATGAGATTCTTTAGGGTCATGCATATATCTGCTTAGAACTCCTACACTATAGGAGAGATCAGGTCTTGTATGTAGTAGATATCTCAAACATCCAATATTTCTTCTATATTCCTTTTCATCTATACTTTTCTCTTCTTGAGCTTTACTTAGCTTTAAATTTGCAGTCATTGGTATATGCACAGCATTGCATTCCTCCATTTTGGTTTCAGCTAATATTTTGGATGCGTACCTTTCTTGTTTTAACATGATTCCTGATTCATGTTGTACTACTTCAATACCAAGATAGTATGTGAGCTTTCCTAAGTCACTCATCTCGAATTTTTCAGACATTCTTCTTTTAAAATCAAGGATCATACCTAGGCTAGAGCCTGTTACCAGAAGGTCATCTACATAGACCGCTATGACCAGAAGTTGTTTATCCTCTTCTTTTCGATACAGAGATGGTTCTTTAGAGCACTTAACAAACTTTAACTCCATAAGTATCTGATTGAGCTTGTTATTCCATGCTCTAGGGGCTTGCTTAAGTCCATACAAAGCTTTGTTTAACTTGTATACTTTGTCTTCATCTCCTTTAATCACAAATCCTTCTGGTTGTTTTACATACACAGTCTCTTTTAATTCACCATGTAAAAACGCTGTTTTTACATCAAGGTGATGCACTTCCCATCCATGTGATGCAGCCAAAGCAATGATGAACCGTATTGTTTCAATGCGAGCTACAGGTGCAAAGACCTCATCGTAGTCTACTCCATGTTTCTGAATATATCCTTTAGCCACCAATCTTGCCTTGTATTTGTTGATACTACCATTAGCATTGCGTTTTATTTTGAATACCCATTTGAGACCGATGGGTTTAGTTCCAGCAGGTGGAGAGACTAGATCCCATGTCTTGTTTTTTTCTATTGATGTGATTTCTTCTTGACATGCATCTCTCCATTCTTTCAATTCCTTTGCTTCATCGAAATCCCAAGGTTCTTCATTTAGGCTTAGTAAGCATCTTTCTGTTTCAATTTCTGCTAACA
>NW_003301912.1:0-1578 GCF_000004255.2 Arabidopsis lyrata subsp. lyrata | reverse complement strand
ACAGGTATTAAGGTATGTTCATGTGTTTCAAGATACTTCTTGTCATTGCCATGAGTGTTCTGTTTCTTCTCTCTACCACTCCGTTTTGTTGAGGAGAGTAAGGAGCTGGTAAATGTCTTTTGATACCAGACTTTTCGCAAAAGGTTTGAAATTCTTGAGACGTGAACTCACCTCCTCTGTCTGTTCTCAGTGTTTTAATGTGTAGCCCGGTCTCTTCTTCAACAATAGCCTTGAAACTCTTGAATTTGTTAAAGCTCTCGCTTTTCTCCTTTAGCAAGAAAGACCACATATATCTTGAGTGATCATCGATTAAAACAAAAACATACCTATTATGTGCTGCTGTTGGTGGTGTTATTGGTCCACATAAGTCTCCATGAACAAGCTCTAAGACATTAGTGGCACGATATGTTGTTGCCTGTGGAAATGTCTTCCTAGTTTGTTTCCCAAGATAACAGGAAGCACACATTTCTTTTTCAATCTGTATATTAGGCATACCTAGCACTAGCTCTTTCTTTATCATATTCTTCATGTTTTCAAAGTTAACATGACCTAATCTTGCATGCCATGTAGTAGAATCTCCAGTTTTCATAATTTGTAGACATTTATGATTCTCTGCTTCCATTATTACTTTGTAGAGACGATTCTTTGCTCTGATTGCTTTTACTAGAAGCTGACCATCTTTATCATATAGCATCAGATAGTTTTCTTTCATCCTAACATCACATCCTGACTCGGTTGCTTGGCCAAGACTGATGATGTTACTTTTTAGATCAGGGATAAAGTAAACATCAGCTAGTACCTTTCGATCTCCATTCTTAGTTACGAATAAAATTGATCCTTTGCCTTTAATATCAATTTTTGAGTCATCTCCAAACCTGACTTTTCCAGTAACAGTCTCATCAAGTTTTGCAAAATAGCTTCTATTTCCTGTCATGTGATTGCTTGCACCATTGTCTAGGTACCAAATCTTATCATCTTCTGCAGTTTTCTTAAAATCACTTGGCTTAAAGTTCTTTTCATTGAGATATACAACTTCATGCATCATTAGTTCAGCAATTTGAGTTTCTTCTTCCTCATTCTCTTGTGTTTCCTGAAGTTTTAGTAATCTTTCTGGACAATTTGAAGCAAAGTGACCATTCTTGTCACACCGATAACACACAACTTTTGACCTGTCTCTGTATCCTGTTTGATTTCCAAATCGTCCTCTTCCTCTTCCTCTATTAGTAAACTTTCCACCATATCCTCTGCCTCTAGTTGCATAAGAATTTTCTTGGTATGATTGTGAATCATTATTGGCGTACATAAGTTTGTTTTGATCATCATTCTGTTCTTCTTCATCACAAATTCTTTCTTCATAAGTCTTTAGCCTTCCTACAATATCTTCAAAAGGTAGAGTATTTAGGTCAAGTACTTGTTCTAAGGCTGCTATGATGTGTATAAATCTTTTTCTAGGTACGCTATTCAAGAATTTCTTCACAAGCTTCTTCTCTTCAATATTATTTCCTAGGGCTGCAGATTTTGTGGATAGTTCTGATAATCTTCCTGCAAAATCATCGATCTTTTCACTTTCTTTCATCT
>NW_003301913.1:0-3008 GCF_000004255.2 Arabidopsis lyrata subsp. lyrata | reverse complement strand
GAACTTTTCTTTATAAAAAATAAAACGTTAATACGAATAGTAACTCTTTTTATAAAAAATTCATCAAGAGAGACTATAAATATGACTGTATATTGTTTTAATAACTTCAGAGCAAAACAAAAGAAAGAAAGAAGTTTAAAACTAGTCACAAAAAATATTAAATTTATTTCTTTCTGATATTGGTTAATTTCTATTAACAAATGAAGTTGACTTTTCTATTTTTCACTCTTTTAATTTTTGTTTCTTCATGTAAGTCTAAATTAATTTAATTAGGATACTATTTCCGTATTGTAATCATTTAAAATTTATATATATTTGATAGTTCAAAATTTTATAGGTGCATCAATACTTATAAAGGAATCTAGTGGAGAAGAGACAGCTTATTATTTCAATCAGGCAGCAAGTCCTTTCGATCCATATTCATTGAACCAGAAACTTAAACAATATTGGATTGGTTATTGTTTTGATTGCGCAAGAGCTTGTATGAGAAAGGGAAAATATATTAAGAGATGTAATTTGGAAAGACGTCTTTGTCGTTGCAGTATTAGTAAGATTCATTAAAGCATTGTAATTTGTTAAGAAATTAATATAAAAATCTATCACTGTTTAATGTTCCTCCATGTCCTTCTTTTTACAATTGAACATGTATAATATTTAAAAGTTTGGTAGTATGGACGCACCATGAAATTTTCTTGGGAAATAAAAGTCCTTGATAAATTAACTAAAATTTGAAAAAACAATCGCAAAATAATAACAAAACTTATTTAACATAACCGTGGAAATTTTTATATTTCTTCTAAACTTTTAACGTTTAAATAAATTTATTTTCATTATCTATAATATTAATACATATTAAAGTTTTAAAAAAATATTAAAAATATAGTTGATTTCGTAACTTCAGTTAGGGTTATAGCGATCCCGATTGAGGCATAAAATTCTACCTATTATGTTTGTGTTGTTTTTTAACTTATAAAAATATTGAAAAAACGCTTTATACATATTTGAATTTATTTATGAGCTTATAACTTTAGAAAATCAATGGTTTCTATAACTTCTAAAAAATCACTTGTGTCTGTAGATAAAAAAATCAAATGTGAAACAAGGTGATTTTAAAAATTTCTTATGAATCAATAATTTAAGCAATTTACAACTAAAAAATATACATAAGTAAAAATAGTTTGGATATTTTCCAGGCATATAAGAAATAAGATGATTTGGTCATATATAAAATCATAAATATTAAAAAGGAATCATAAATTAATTTACAGTTTTGTTAGAAAACCAAGATAAGATTCATATATAAATATAGAAATTGTTGATCATGGCAAATCAACTTATATTTTATATTTACGTTATAGTTACTAATTATATATTTGAAATAACATGTTTTTGATTCCATAGCAATTTAAATATTCAAAATGTAAAACCGCTAATTGTATGCACTTATTAGATGTATATTATTATTTTAAGAAAATTAAAATATTTAATAACTATTAATAATTTTACATTATTTTGTTAAATTATATAGAATAAATCTACGCGTAGGGTGAGTTGAAAACCTAGTATTGTAACAAAAATATTAAAATTTAAAACGAAAACAACAAAAATAGGTAACTTAACTTTTCTTTATAAAAAATAAAACGTTGATTCGAATAGTAACTCTTTTTATTAAAAAATTCATCAAGAGAGCCTATAAATATGACTGTATATTGTTTTAATAACTCCAAAGCAAAACAAAAGAAAGAAATAAGTTTAAAAGTAGTCACAAAAAATATTAAATTTATTTCTTTCTGATATTGGTTAATTTCTTTTAACAAATGAAGTTGACTTTTTTATTTTTCACTCTTTTAATTTTTGTTTCTTCATGTAAGTCTAAATTAATTTAATTAGGATACTATTTCCATATAGTAATCATTTAAAATGTATATATATATTTGATTGTTCAAAATTTTATAGGTACATCAATACTTATAAAGGAATCTAGTGGAGAAGAGACAGCTAGTTATTTCAATCCGGCAGAAAGTCCTTTCGATCCATATTCATTGAACCATGAACTTAAACAAGATTGGATTGGTTATTGTTTTGATTGCGCAAGAGCTTGTATGAGACGGGGAAAATATATTAAGAGATGTAATTTGGAAAGACGTCTTTGTCGTTGCAGTATTAGTAAGATTCATTAAAGCATTGTAATTTGTTAAGAAATTAATATAAAAATCTATCATTGTTTAATGTTCCTCCATGTCCTTCTTTTTACAATTGAACATGTATAATATTCTAAAAGTTCGGTAGTATGGACGCAACATGAAATTTATTGGGAAATAGATGTTCTTGATAAATTAACTAAAATTTAAAACAACAATCGCAAAATAATAACAAAACTTATTTAACATAGCCGTGGAAATTGTTATATTTCTTCTAAACTTTTAACATTTAAATAAATTTATTTTTATCATCTATAATATTAATACATCTTAAAGTTTTTTTAAAAATATTAAAAATATGGTTGATATTGTAACTTCGGTTAGGGTTATAGCGATCCCGATTGAGGCATAAAATTCTACCATTTATGTTTGTGTTGTTTTTTAACTTATAAAAATATTCAAAAAACACTTTACACAAATTTGAATTTAATTATGAGCTTATAACTTTAGAAAATCTATGGTTTCTATAAATTCTAAAAAATCACTTGTGTCTGTAGATAAAAAAAATCAAATGTGAAACAAGGTGATTTAAAAAATTTCTTATGAATCAATAATTTAAGCAATTTACAACTAAAAAATATAAATAAGTAGAAATAGTTTGGATATTTTCCAGGCATATAAGAAATAAGATGATTTGGTCATATATAAAATCATAAATATTAACAAGGAATCATAAATTAATTTACAGTTTTGTTAGAAAAACATGATAAGATTCATGAGTTAGTATATATATATATATAGAAATTGTTGGCCATGGCAAATCAAATTATATTTTATATGTACGTTATAGTTACTATTTATATATTT
>NW_003301914.1:2568-3919 GCF_000004255.2 Arabidopsis lyrata subsp. lyrata | reverse complement strand
CCAAGCACAACGACAGATAATTGCAATAAAGAGAGAACAGAGTGAAAAAAACCTGGCTCTTGACCTTGAGAATGACATGAGCTTCTTGTTCTTGGTCGATGGGATTCTTGTCATCTTCTTGAGAGTTAGACATCTTTCTTTTATCAGATTTTCCGAGACAATAACTCCGGTCTGTGAGAAAGACGAAGGCTTGATAGAGAGATTCACGATTGCAAAATGAGGGGTTGACTTTTGAGAAAGAGAGACTTCTGATAAAAATGACTGAAACCTGTTTTTGGTCGCACTCGCGTTAGAGTAGCCCCCGTTGGGTTAATTTATCTAACGGTTCATAATCTTTGGTCGCTATCATCCGACGGCTGGGAGAGCGTAGAATCCGTACTTGAAAACACTGCGGTTTTACTCAAGCATTCGTAATGGGCTATTGGGCTGATTGAAGATCAAATATGCTCAGACGTGGGCTTAATTACTCTAGACAGTCAGTATTTGGAAATTGGAACCCATTTTAGTGAACCGACCAAAGAGTTTTTAGAGAAAAGTTTTATCAATTTTCTTATATATCATATTTAAAAAAATAAATATAATTACCACGATAATCAAATCATTTCAAAAATACCACAGTTAGAATCATTTCAAATCATTTCAAAAATAACATTATTGGGAGGTGCTTAGTTTTGGTTCTTAGTAATTTTTTTAGTTCTTAGCCCAATTTTTTATTCTTAGCTAAGTGTCATTCCTTAGCAAAATCATCAATTAAACCTTTACTTTTAATTTTTTTTGAGCTAAAAACCAAGTTAAGCACCTCCCAATAAAAATGGGAAAAAACCCGAAAAAACCGCCATGTATTTTTTTTTTGGCCGTTTAATACGCGTGTTATTAAAGTTGGAATAAAAATGCCTGGTTTAATTTCAATTGCCTTTTAAAATCGTCGTGTTTTAAAAATTGGTATAATCCTACACCCGCGTTAACAGACGTTAACTCTGCTAACAGAATGGCTAACCGCGGTTAAACCTTAACCCAACATCGTTAGCTGAAACCCAAATAAAGACACTGTTGCCCCTAATCGATTTTGGGAGCATAGAACCCTAAATTCTCTCTAAATTCTCTCTAAATTCTCTCTATCTTCTCTTCATCTTTACAAAAATGATGAGCCAAAGTTCTGGTTCTGGGTCTGATGCAAATTCAATTAGCCGTAGTTGGGGTCCTATTTGCAACTGTGGTAAAGCAACAACGGTTACAAAGGCATGGACAAATGAAAATCCGGGTAGAAGATTCTTCAGATGTGGTGTTCATGGCTTCATCAATTGGGCAGATGAAGAGAAGCCATTTGGTTGGCAAAAAGTGAGCTTGTTGG
>NW_003301914.1:0-1663 GCF_000004255.2 Arabidopsis lyrata subsp. lyrata | reverse complement strand
ACACCAGGAGGACGTCCACGAGCACGGCCTGTACCACTTGGATTAGCTGCTGGAGCACTTGGAGCAGCTGCTGGAGCACTTGAATGTTGTGGATTTTGTGTGGATTGACTCTGACAACAAGCTGGTATAGATTGGCTTTGAGCAACAGGTGGTGTGGACTGGCTTTGAGCATTCCTCCACCTCTTTGGTGCATTGTTGATGCTCCATGGATCATCATCATCCTATAACAAATCTGATTAGTCATGGTTAAAACAAATGTTGCTTTTACAAGGTAAAGTCAGAACACTTACAAGAGACTTTCTTGGTCTTCCCCTTTTGCGTGGAGGAGCTGGCTGCACAGTTGCGTTCTTGCAGGTTCCTTTATTGTGACCAATCTGCTTACAGTTACTACATGTGACTGTTTTTCCTTCTCTTGTTAGCTTTGTAGGATTAGATGATGATTCAGTTGGCTCCTTAATCCTATCAAACTTCTTTGGTCTTCCTCGCTTCTTTCTCTTATCTGGCACTTCAATTAATCCTTTGTTTGTTCTCCTCCATAATCTTTCTCCATTCACAGGTTCTATGTTGTCTTTGTAGGTAGCTTTCCAAACATATGTAGCTAGATGTCTATCAACATAGCTACATGGCAAGCAAACTCAATAATCAATATACAATGTTTAACATACAATGTTTTAACATTAGAGACTGTTAAATGAGATAAAGATTTAGTAACACTTACTCTTCTGGATCGCGGTTCTTCTCTGTAATAACAAATATAGCATGTGGACAAGGAATGCCTGTGAGATCCCACTGTCTACAAGCACACTCTCTAGTCAAGAGGTTCACCGAGTAACTGCCACTACCCTCTAACACCTCATATTTGTTCTCACCACTTTTAAGAATTTGGCAAAACTTAGCTGACTTGCGGTTGCCTTCAAGAATCTGCATTATCTTTGGTGGGAACCTTGTCTTACATTTCTTTGTCTTGTCACACAGCTTCGATATCCTCTTCATACAAGATCTCCTGACCTCCTCGAGCATATTTATCACTGGCAGCTTCCTTGCATCCTTAATGGTTTTGTTGAACTCTCAGACAGATTGTTGCAAACATCCTCACAGCTAGACTGACAACTGAAGAATGCTCTGCACCATGTTCTTGGATCAGTTTTCAACAAATCCTCATGGGCTTCTGGATCATATGATCTCAAAGCATCCATGTTGAATGAGTAATCCCCTTCTGTAGCACTGTAAGAAATAGCCCAGAAGTAGCTTTCATGGCAGTAATCACCATACACCTTCCTCCAGTTAGCATAAATGTGTCTAGCACAATGCCTATGTTCTGCTTGTGGCAACAAATCAGCCACAGCATTGATCAAACCTTTCTGCTTATCAGATATAACAGTGAAACCATCTCCAACACCCAAATCTAAATCCTTCTTCAGCTTCTCAACAAACCAGGCCCAAGATTCATTGTCTTCTACTCTTACTATTGCCCAAGCAATAGGATAAATCCTATTGTCTGCATCCCTACCAACTGCAGCTAGAATCTCACCTTTCAATTCCCATTTAAGAAAAGCCCCATCTAGTCCAATAATTGGCCTACAACAACTCTTCCATGTCCTTCTTAACTTCTCAAAGCATATATAGAACTTGTCAAATTGCTGCTTACCATTAGCTTGAGGGA
>NW_003301915.1:2398-4049 GCF_000004255.2 Arabidopsis lyrata subsp. lyrata | reverse complement strand
TCACACCTAAGTGCCTCTGATCTAGGACCATGGTCCATGAACCGTCTTTTAGCAAGTACAAATTGGACAATTTATTCATTTTTAATAATACTCTTTGTTTCAAAATATATAATGTTTTAGGAATTTATTTTTGTTTCAAAACATAAGATGTTTTACAATTTTCTATGCAAATTTTAAATATATTTGATATCTTATGACCATTTGTATTCTGCAGTCTTTAATATTATTAGTTGAATTTTTAAAAATTAAATATTAAATGATAGTTTTTAAGAGAAAAATAAATTTCTTAAAGTGTGTGTTTTTAACTCAAACATCATATATTTTGAAACAGAGAGAATATTTTTTTTGGTATGGTCCTTTTTAATAATAATTTAAATTCATTCCTCATTGATATTATTGAATATTTATTAAAATTATAATTAATCTGTAAATTTTTAGAAATACTGTAAATTCATCAAACTCATTAAGTGTATTTTTCTGTAAAAGTATTGAACATGACCTTCAAATAGTTTGAAACGGTCTTTAGATTAAATTGTATACAGGGTTCATTGAATTATCACTTTTATAAGATAAGATTGTATTACATTAACCACATATATACACAAATTAATTCAGCCAATTTATAAGCATTGGCAGAAATTTATGGTATAGGACCATAGGTCAGTGGATCTATAGATTAATATATATATATATATATATATATATATATTTAATACCCCTATTTAATAATACATAGTCGCGTTTATATGTTGACGCATGTGTAATCACATGTATATGTATGTATGTGTCTATGTGTTTTTGTGACCGGCAAGATGAGTAGGCGAGAGATAATGCATGCCCTACAAATCTTAAATTTCTCACTTTAATTTGTAAGGAAAAAAAAAAGAATTAAAGAAAAATAAATTTTAGTTGCAAACTTGCAATCGACTTACTACTCACTATTGCTTTCTTGATTATGCCCATTGAGTTATCCATTAAACTTTTTAAAGTTAACAGTGTTTTTAAGTATAAATTTAAAAATCTATGTTTTTATTTGTAACAGGGACTGAGAAAATAGTTGGGACTGAGCGGAAATCGTATCCAATTAAAAGACAAAAGTCTATTCATATGACACTCTTTGAGCTGAATCAGTTCACTATTTTTGGATCTATATTTCTCTTAAGATGGACATGAGTTCAGCTTCCTATTTTTTAGTGGTTGCATTCTTACGTGATTCCAATCATACATTTCATACTAGGATATGATCCGCGGTACACCGCGGGTTAATTATTTGATTTTTTTTTTATTCTTTTTATAAACTAATGAATTTGTTGTGTATAATATTTCCTGTTGTATCGCGGATCATATGCGTTGTATCTAAAAAATAAAATTTTTAAGTTGTATTTATTTTGTTTAGTGTTTAAGATTGTATAATTGTATTTTGATTTGTTAATTCTATGATTTCACCCGTGGTATATTTTCCCATATTAATATCGACCCAAAACCATCCCATCATATAATTCCGTTCTGTGAAATTAAACATCATTTTGTTATTTTTTAATAACACTTTTATTTAAAAGACCTATAATTCGAATCAATTTACAAGTTTACTTTCAAATACTTTTCATAATATATATACCTATATATATCACTATATATATATATATATATA
>NW_003301915.1:0-1391 GCF_000004255.2 Arabidopsis lyrata subsp. lyrata | reverse complement strand
ATTCTTGAGGGAAATAAATAACGTCAGATGCATGCACGGGACAAAGTTGGATTGTTCTTTACAGGAAAAAATATGCAATTCAAGTGGGAAGTTGGAACATAAGGGAGAGAGAGAGAGAGAGAGAGAGAGATATAGGTTGATTTTGACTCTTGTAATTTGATTATATCTATATATATATCATGATGCTTTAGAACAATTGTCAAGTTACGGCGCCAATTCCATAATACAGCATATGAATAATCTTCACAAACAAAAGTTATTGTGCATAGCAAATGAGCTCGATAACACCTAGTAACATTAGTATTGGTCAACTTGGGACAATTGTGATTCAAAGTTCGGACAAAAGTGATTCAAATCTATTATTTCACCCAAATTCTTAAAGATATGGTTTCTTTGTAAAACATTTTTAATGAGTTTTATATATTACGTATCTCTGACACAGTGCATGCACAAAAAAATCAAGATTTCGAAATATTTTTGAGTCGAATAATGAACTGTATCTCTCTTATCGTACCGAAGTACATCTATATTAGTACTAAAAGGTGATGAGAACACACGAACGAAATGACATAGTCATGCAAGTATGCATCTATATAAGATTTTGGTTTCTCCAAAATAGTATATCATCAGACAAGTACGCATAATACAATACTCACAATCTTGTGACCAGAGATAACACAATCCATTATCTATTTGTTAAGTATTTTGGTAAAGTAGGCCGTCGTAAAAGTATAAATTATACTATTATATTCTTATCAAAAATAAAAGTATAATTACTAATATAATCTTAAGGGATGAATACTTTGTAGGTTAATAAAGATATAAATGGTGTTCTTAATTTAATTAGATTCAAATACACATGAATTACCTAAAAAGAAAGAAATAGTTTATCCAAAAAAAGAAAAAGAAACAAAAATAAAAGAAGAGAGAAGAATGTCAGTATCACGTGGCTGTCTCTCTGCCCAACACAAATCTCTTCTTCTTCTTCTTCTTCTTCATTCTTCTTTCTTCTCCTAAATCTCCTCTCTCTCTTGTAGATTTGCCGCTTCTCATGGCTTCTTCCACCACTACTCTCTCCGACCTCCCTGACGTCATCTTATCCACCATTTTCTCTCTCGTCTCCGATTCTCGAGCTCGCAACTCTCTCTCCCTCGTCTCCCACAAATTCCTCGCTCTCGAAAGATCCACTCGCTCTCTTCTCACTCTCCGTGGCAACGCTCGTGATCTCTCTCTCGTCCCCGGCTGTTTCCGATCAATCTCACATCTCGATCTCTCTTTCCTCTCTCCATGGGTCACACTCTTCTCGCTTCTCTCCCTATCGATCACCAGAACCTTCTCGCTCTCCGTCTCAAAATCTGTTTCCCTTCCGTCGTCTCTCTCAACGTTACTCT
>NW_003301916.1:2180-3499 GCF_000004255.2 Arabidopsis lyrata subsp. lyrata | reverse complement strand
CAAATAAAATCAACAAAAGTTTCAGATAATTACCAACAAAATTGGGTTGCTTGACTTGGTAAGCTCAAATTTTCCCAAATCGATCAGCCAAAGCAAGAGGAAGAGAGAAATCGTTGAAGAAAAGAAAGAGACACCTAAGAGATAGAGAGACGTCAGCGACGAAAGAAGCTTAAAAAGATTTCTTTTTTCCCGATGCGATTGATTACTGCAGACAAAAAAGTGGATACTTTCGTCGGTCTCAGAGATGTTTTCTTCTTCGTCAGATTTCCTCAAGACTTCATTTTTTTTTTCTTCTTCTTTGGCGGTCAAAGAAAACGTCACCTTTGCGTGTCGTTTTAATTATTTTTTTCGCGTTTCGTTTTAATTATTTTTTCCGCGTTTCGTTTTAAATATTTTCAGTTAATCCTTTTTTATTTGTGTGTAAGAAGAATTAGAAGTTGAAGCCCATTTGGCCCATTGGTTGAACAAGCATTAATTAATGCTTCTACACCCAGAGGTCTGGGGTTCGAGTCCCAGATACTACGATTTATTAATAAATTTGCAGATTATTGGAGACAAGTGTGCAGGAGATCTCCAGCGATGTACAATTATAGCCGTTCGCCAGGATTCTACGCAGAAGGGAAGTGTCCATCAAGAGCATAAAGAAGGAGGTGAAGGAGGTGAGTATGAAGAAGAAGGTGAAGAAGGTGTCGTCTGTCCTAGATCTAATAAGGATCGGAAGGAATTGTCCGTTGTAGAATCGTCTATGTAACAGTTCTCATAATTTGCAATAAATAATAAATCCAGACGTTAAAAAAAAGTAAGAAGAATTAGAAAGAAACAAAATTATAAAACTAGTAGTTGATTATCTAATAAAATTAGTTTTTTTTTCTTTTATTTTTTTTAATAAAAAAAAAATTAGTTATTAATACGTTATTTTATCATTATGTATTTATAAGTATACATTTTCTTTTTTGATAAAAAAAAATCAATGATACATTAAATAACCTAGACAATATATAAAATCACACATTTATTACGGTTAAAAAAAACTGATTAACTTAAAATCCTTATAAAACTTTAATAGATAATTGGCTAAATAATTCTAATGATTATATAAAGGCGTATGAGGAAAACGTTGTGCAAGACAGTGTCGCAATTTTTTCTCTAAGGGGGGGTTATTGGATGAAAGAATTGAATAGAATTCAATTGGATAGAATTAAAGAAGTAAGCTACAGATTTTTAAGGAATTGTTTAATTCTAACGATTATACTTTTTAATATTTTAATAGAATTTGGTAGAAAATTATCCCACGATTGTAGCTCTCCACTTAACCTCTA
>NW_003301916.1:0-1732 GCF_000004255.2 Arabidopsis lyrata subsp. lyrata | reverse complement strand
TAATTCTTTCAAAATCACAACCTAAAAGCTGAGAATATGTTCTTTACATTTTACACTAGAATTTCTATTAAATTCTTGTCAAATAACTTTTTCATCCAAAACTACATAATATTGAATAACACTTGCATGTGATAGAATTAAGAAATTAAGAAATTGAATAACAGAAGAATTTAAAAGAATTCATAAAATACCTTGTTGAATAACACTAGAATTTAACATTCTATTAAATTCTTCCAAATTCACTCGTTCAATACCCCCACCTTAATTTGTCAACTACTTTTAATTCGTTCAACTTAAAGATGATTGACATGCGTGCACCATATAAGACCAGATCAACTTATCTATTTTGATTTCACCAAAAAAAAACTTATCTATTTTGATATATGAATATGATGGCTGAATACTGATGGCTCTCCAAAGAAATTTGTATCCATTTAAAAATATATATTTATTGGTCATTAGAGTCAAATATATTCGTTAATATGGTTAAAATATGTTCCCACTAAGGCTTCATACCAAATATTTAACCAAATAAAAACTTCAATCGTTGAATTAAAAACAACTCTTGATTTAAGTTGTTCGAAAATACTTTGCATTTTCACGTACTTATTTTGAAGTGAAAATAATGAAAATATAGACATCATGATACGTCTTCGATCGTCTATTTAATCTCATTTTTAAAAAGTGTAAAATTCATTTCCGAACTCAAACGAGCTTCATTCCCCATTGCTCTATCTCTTAACTTCTCCAAGCTCTCACCCATATCTTTATCCTCCATTACTCTCCTTAGTCCATCTTCAACCTCTTTCTCTCCAAACCCGCTCAATCTCACCCCAATCTTCCACACGTCTACGATGTATTTACAGTTCACAAACTGGTCTCCAGCCACCGGATAACATAGCAGCCTCCTAGAACTTGCCACCGCCTATTGTACAAACAATGAATCAAAATTAATGGCACAGTATTTATATAGTGGCTACCATAATCATATAATACATGTTAGATGATTATACTAGTGATATATGTACCTCCATTGTTGAGTTCCAACCACAATGAGTCACGTAACATCCCACAGAATCGTTTCTAAGAACTTCAAGTTGCGGAGCCCATGAGACGATCCTTCCTTGGTTTTTGGTGATTGTGACTCTATGCACGAACCCTGGTGGAAGTCCCTCTTGCCACACTCGGTTTAGCGCCCAAAGAAAAGGTCTCCCGGAAGCTTCTATCGCCAATGCCAACGTTTGAATATTTGATTCTCCTATAGGAGAAACCCAACTTCCAAATGAGATATAAATGACTGAGTTTGGATTTTGTTCTTGAAGCCAACCAAGACAAGATATGTCTTCTTCCCAAAAACTAGTCTTGGTTATAGCTATATTATTTGTTGCTTCTTGGTTATGCAATGGGCATAATAAGTGAAGGATTTGAGGGTTTTGACCATTGTTTTCTTTGTTGAAACTCTTAGACATTTTGTAGGAGGATATGTGATTGTTGACATCATCATATTCGTCTTTAAAGGAGTTTGCCAAGATCCAACGGAGACTTTTTGTTCGTTCTAGAGTTCGTTGCCAGAACTTGAATCGTTTTTTCTGAGCTTTCGGACTTCCTATCAGCCACGGTAGATCTTCTGCGGATAGGAGCGGTTGCTCTGGTAGGACTATTGGTTTTTCTAGCTGACGAGGACAGCCTGCACACCAATGTTACAACTGTCGTCATTAATATGCAATAATGG
>NW_003301917.1:2334-3932 GCF_000004255.2 Arabidopsis lyrata subsp. lyrata | reverse complement strand
ACCATTATAAGATGAGTATCCAAATCAAACTGTTGTTTTATGAACTTTGTTTGCTTTATAGACGTTGGACCTAACCTATGTTCTCATCTCTACTACTCTATTCAAATCCAGTGCAGTAAATTTTCATTCCCTCCAGTTAATTGTAAATGAATTGCTATATTAAAAAAAAAATTGCTATATTTTAAAAATAAAAATCTAAATCAGTCTTTATAATATGCAATATACTCATAGGTTCATCTTATAACAAAGTGTTATCTAAATTGTCTAGTCGTTAACCAATTTGAGATTGCTAGTTTTTATTTAGTCCATATATGTTGTGATGGAATATCCAAGTTTTGGGATTCTTTATGGCTCAAATCTCAAATTTTGATAATATAAATATATATATATATTTATATCAATTATGATGGTACAGTAGTACCATTTTATATCAATTATGATGGTACAGTAGTACAGTACTTACATGTTTATTGTTAATGCATGTAGAGTTGGAAGATCATACCATACCATTTTGCTTACGTCAAGTATAATCCTATAAAAACATTCTATTAAACTGTGTGCTCAGATACCATAATCGTCCACATAATTAGCCAGAAAAATTTCCCTCAAATACTTTAATCGCCCACCTTTTACAATGTTAGAATTCTTACGGAAACATACATTTCTTAAAAAGAAAAAAGAAAAAACAGTTTTCTTAATTTGACACGTAAATTTCATTTTTGTTTAGAGCTATTTCAGAACTAAGCTAATCTAAAACTTGAACACTAACATATGTAGTTAACTATTTAACAAAAAAAAACAAATGAAGTTAGGGGTGTTTTTGTTATTATTGCAAAAATCCAAAAGTTCTTCAATTTGATTTTTTTTTTCCCGTAATAATTTAGAAGAAAACTGATATATGTTTTTCAGATTAACTTTAAACTATTTGACAGTAGTTTGATTCTCGCGCTCAGCTTTTATCTTCTCTGGTACGAACGATGCTTCCACATATTGCAGGTTTTGATTAGCAAGCCTAGTAGAGTAGCAAAATATTTTGAAGTAAGTATCAATTGTTTTAAATCACGATCATATTCAGTTATAAAGTTATGACTTATGATGGTGAACAGAATATGTTATTCAACGGTTTAATATTTAGTTAATTTTAATTTCTTACAAAAGAAGATTAACTGGCCATAACCTGTTGGTACATACTTTTTTCCTAATAAACAAGGGTAATTGTCTAATTGATATAATATGATTATATATATTCTCATGAAAAATAGGGATTTGTATACTAACCAACAAAAAATGAATAAACACAAGAGCTAAATGTATCACGTGTTAGGTTTGATTTTGAAGGTCAAATGACGAATGGGGAGATACGTGTGGGAATACAGACGAAGTTTGTTAGTAGTCGAAGTTTCAAAACAAATCATAAAAAGCAAATTTTTCAACACCTTTGACTTCATCTTTTGAAAGTATCTCTCAGAAGTAAGTTTTGCAATGAAACTATATCGAATTGCAGACATGAGACACATGTATATATTGAACATTTTGGTCTCACGTTTTTATAAGTTCTATTTCATAAGAAAAAAAAAGTTAAATCATAATATACTCGT
>NW_003301917.1:0-1468 GCF_000004255.2 Arabidopsis lyrata subsp. lyrata | reverse complement strand
TATATATATATATATATATATATATATATATATAGGTATATATATATATATATTAGTAAAGAGAGCATTGTATTGTTTGGTTAGGTACAAAGGCATCAACTTTTGAAGGTATATGAGTGTACATATATGTGCAAAAGACATATATACCCTCCTCACTTGCAAGGACACCTACCCTAAGTGACAAATCACTAAAATATCTTTATTTCAAATGACTCATTCGTGTTGAATGTTGATGATAAGATGGTGATTTTTGTGGTTCATGTTATTTTATGTCTTATCATTTTGGTTTTTAATCTTGATTAGGGTTTTGTAGTTTCTATTTTATTTGAGAAAATTCACATGAACTTAACCACTATCTAAATGATTCATAAACACTTTTATAAGCGACAAACATAAAAATCTTGCAATTTGTATTCAATATTCTCACCTAAAAGAGTTAAAGACATACAATTGGTTGGTAACGACTATCATCGAGCAATAGCATGAAAGTTAGGTGATGAGAAATACTTATTTTGTTTAATTCTTTTTATTATTTTTAATATGAATATATTGCTTCATTTAGTTTTTTTAAAATTTAATTTTTGGATTAAATCATAATTTTTTTCAAAAAAAAAAAAAAACCTATATGGACGTTGAAACAATCTCAAAAAACCCTAGTCTTCGTTTCTCTCTCGAGACAGCCGCCAGTGGAAAAAAAAAAAAAGTTCTAGAATCTGAGGCTGGATTGCGGTGGCTCTCCTAGCACCGGATCCGGCCTCCTCGCCCCTGTTATAGTTTTGCTTTTGTTTCTCGTTTTATGTTTGGTGAGGCTGTGATTGAAGATCCGAGAAGGCGAGATGGGTTTCTAGGTTGCGGTGGTTCATTTTTGATGAAGCTTCTGGCTTAAGGTTGGGTTGAGTGGTGCTATGAATTGGCGGTTCCTCTCCTCGTCACGACATGGCCTTCGATTTTAGTCTCTTCTCATATCTGATTTTCTCGAGAACAAAATCTGTTTTGTGGAGGAGCTACCGGTGCTTATCGAGGTGGTGTTTTTGGAGAGGCATGTTTCTCGTTTCTGGAAGTGGTGGCGGATGGATCTGCTTTAAGAGTTGGTGTGGTGGTCTCTTGCGGATGTTAGGTTGTGGCTTTGTCTGTTGTTGGCCGCCGCCGGTGGTTGCGAGGTGACAGAGACTTTTCGTTTCTGTTCCTTGTCGGGTTGAAACTCATATTGCCTTTCTCTTATCGGATGGTTTTAGCTGTTTGTTTGTGTTAGCTTCTGGTAGTTGTTGGTTTAGTCTTTGGAATTGCTGGGTCATGGTTTTGCTCTTTGTTATATCTAGAAAGCTCCGGGGATTGGTCGTGTTGGCTAGTTGTGGATAGCTTTCGCATTATCTCTTCTTTGTTCTTTGTTCGTTGAATCTTCTAAGTGTGTCTCCTTCCACCGCCTCTAGTTTAGATTAATAAGTAGGTTTTCTCTCGTGGTCTGTTC
>NW_003301918.1:2276-3862 GCF_000004255.2 Arabidopsis lyrata subsp. lyrata | reverse complement strand
AGCTTTGGGCTGTCGAACTTCTGCCTTACCCCTCTAAGCCAGGGCTGACCTATATGTTTCATGGCTACAAGTGTTTTATAAATGGTGCATGGAAGGAGACAGATATTTCTCAGGTTTATAGGTTGAGTTTATACTCATGAGTCATGATGATCATATGGATGGATCTCTTATTAGAGCTAGAAACCTTCGCAAATTACTTTTCCTTTTCCGTGTGGAGTTGGAAAAACTATAGTGGGTCATGATGTGTATTAACTATTATAGAGGAAAACAATATGTTTCCTAATAGAATGCATATAAAACTCAAGGAAATGACGACTTCTCTAGTTGAGTCATGAGTGGCCATCTTTTCCAACATAAAGTTTGTTGAAAAAACCGACATGGAACACTTGTTCAAGACTTTTTTTTTTTTCCAAGACTTCTCTAGTTAAGATCTGTATTGTCAGTTTGAATTACCGAACCATCTATACTAGTATAATCGCATCACTTTTTGTGACGGGTGGGTAAAAAAGCTTTCGGGTATATCGGATATTCAACCCATTTTAAAAATTCATTCACAAAAAATTTGTTGGGTCAGGTTATATTTAACCCAACTCATATACCGGATATTCCATATTTAATAATTTAGATTTTTAGAAGATTTGATTAAGATTTATAATTATGATTCTCCTATCATTTTTGTTTGATTTGTTTTTAACTGTTTTGAATCATCATATAATACATAAAGTAAAAAAAAAAATCAATTTTTTTTTTGCATATACTGTGATTCGAAATTTTTAAAACGGACATATATTATCCAATTGACGAAAATGTGTGTTCAACGTTCTACATCGATTAAAATATTTAGACAATGATTCAGAATCATATCATAAATAAGAACATTAATAAAATAAATGAGTTTTTTGGCGGGATGGGTTTGGGGGGACGGATTTTTGAATCAACAATAATAAAAAGATTAAAATATCATTAATCCGCCGCTTCAATACGGATTTAATCCTTATTTTTTTTTAATACAAATCACAGGACGAGTTAAGAAATTACGGAACGGGTTATATTTCGGAAATGATTTATATGGCGGACGAATTTGAATCAATATTTATATACCGCTTTAATACGGGTTAAATCCTCAGTTTATTAATAATTATCTCGTGGACTCGTGGTATACCGTTACTTAATAACAATTGTAAACTATAATATAAATAAATATGTTATAAAGAGATACAATTTACAAAATATTTTTATACTAACTTTAAAATTAAATCATTCTGCGGTGTACCGCGGGTGAAAATCTAGTTTTTATTATAAAATTCTGTTGACAATAAAGAGTTTCTATTAATTTTAAAATCCGTTACCAAAATAATTGTTTAAACTAATAAACATTATACCATCATGTTGTACGTGATTTGTTACGCTATGTACGATTGTCTGTTTAACCTATTCACTAGATCCGGATCCGCACGTACGTGCGAGGTTTCATATTTTGAAAACTGTGTTGTATAAAATTTATAATTAAATTTGTTTTCTTTTATTAGTATATACGAAATTGTTTCATGTAGTACCGGTGAATTAGAGAATAGTATAGATATCAA
>NW_003301918.1:0-1505 GCF_000004255.2 Arabidopsis lyrata subsp. lyrata | reverse complement strand
GATAATGAAGAAGTCGATCTTATATGGATAAGTATTCGCAATTTCCGTTCTAAATTTTGGTTCCAATTTTTTTAATCAACAAATCACAAATCGATATCAACATTAATTTGAGTGTGTTAGCTATTAAATCAATTTCTTTATATAAATCTTCAGTTGTCCGATTTAATATTTCTTGAAATTGGATTCTGTATAGATTGTAACATAAGATTATTTTTTTCCTGATATGTGGTTAAGTTAATTTATTTCCATATATATTTCAGATATTTACATACTGATGATGTTGCCAAAAGAGGAGTATTAAAAAAGATAAGTCTTATGTAAAGATTATAAGAGAAAAACAGTTGTTTATAAAATATGTGGTATTAATGATACAAATTTCAATTGTGTATACAACCCAAGCATCATGTCCTTGTCAAATTCTTATGGAAGAGGTAGAAACAACGTCATCTTTTTAGCAATCAATTAAATCTGGGAACTATGTTAAAGGTTAGTGAGATAATAACGATAACATCTTTGTTTACTTGATTAAAATGTATAGCTATTGTTATCTAAGTTAAAGGTTAATGAGATGATAATGATTATATACTTTTGTATAGTTTTAATGAATACTTCGTTGCTGCTGCAATTTCTGAATTAGTATAAACTAATTTCTCATAGTTCTCCACTCTCCAGTTGTGATGAGCTTTTGAAACTTGTTGACTTGTTGTTTCTTGACAGTCGCATGAATCAAAGTACCCTGTACGAAGCAAAGAAACAGACTTTAACATTTGATGTACACATAATAATTAGAAGAGTAAATCTATACTATTAGTAAGAAGATGATTATAGATGTATCAGCAAGAATCATCTCGATAGTCTCCTCGGAGTATTGGGTGTATTGAGTCCACGAATGGACAATTTTCACTTGGATGTTCGGTGATGGGAAGATTTGCAGCCATTGTTTCAGAGGTATAGAGGTGTTTTGATAGCTTATTGAGTATTGAGAATATGATTAGAGATCTATATTTATAAGAGATGGGGGACGGCTAGGGTTCGTCCTATTAGAACGCTATAATATATTTGCAAATCAATCATTTGAATAGATATTTTAGGTATATACTTGATTTAAGAGGTTTTGAATATACTGTTTTGATTTAGTTTAGATTTTTGGTAACTGTATAAGAACAAAATTTGTTATCATATTAATTAAGATTCGAAATTATAGAGATATGATTGTTTAGGTATTATATTTACTTATGTGTTATGGTAATTATGTTTAGATTTCCAAATCGCAACCGTGAGCATCAATCCAGATCGCAACAGTGAGGATCAAGCTAAGGACTGGCGGGTCAAGTATAGGGTCCGCGTGTGGATCCGTAAGTTAGCCCATCATCCTCATAAATAACCGATCCAATAGCCCATGATCCATGGATATTTGTCTATCAAATTATACTTTTAACCTTGCACGTGTTTTTTTTATTTTAGTCTTTGAATGTAATTATCCTAATGGCAATCTTTGTAATTAG
>NW_003301919.1:1483-3507 GCF_000004255.2 Arabidopsis lyrata subsp. lyrata | reverse complement strand
CACATGGGACATCATCAAGGACGCTCCTCTCTCTCCTAAGAGCCACATGTTGCGTTTAAAGGAAAAGCAACAAGTGGGAAGATATTTTGGAGCCATCACCTTCTAGAATGGTCCAAATCTCTCTAAGCCACACGATCTACATCTTGTGGACGTTTTGGATGATATGACCGTTGGATTTAGGTCTAGAAATGAGACAATTTGTCTCTTCTACTTTGTGTATAAATATGTAACACATGCTCATTAATAAAGCTAAGCTCTCACAATTGAGAAACAAAAACACTCTTTGCGGGATGTCTTCCGCTTAGATTAAATCGATTCCTTACACAACAAATTGGGTAGATTAGGATTTGAATATTCTCGGTTTATACCTCCCTCAAATTCTCTTCTATTCCTCTTTTATCGTCTAATCGATTCTCTAAGGGTTTTGGGTGTATGAGAGAGAGTTTGCCTCTCATACTTATTCTTGACTATACACAGCTCATATTGGCGTGTATAGCTCCTATTTTACCCTAAGAACACTCTCATTGAGTTGTATCTACAAGGGATTTACACATGAACACACAAACCCAATTTTGGTGTTCTTGTGATTATCTTGGAGTGGAGCACGAGCTGCTCACTCTCATTTTTCCCAAGCTCATAACTTGGCTCACATTCCACATATATTCTAACATGGTATCAGAGCCATGGTTAGGAGAACCATGGTTTCAAAGCCACAAAGAAGATGGCGATTTGAAGCTGTTCTTGAAGCTCTTGAAGTAGATCATGAAGACTGCTCGTTTTGGAGTTATCAAGGCAGTTTGGAGCAGATCTTGAAGCCCACGAAGTAGATAACAAAGACTGCTCGTTTTGGAGTTCACAAGGCTGCTCACACACCCCACATACTCTCAATCTCACCTCAAGAAAACAAAGCTAAGAACTTTGTCCATTGGCACTCTTGAGTCCATACTCTTTATACTCTCATACTTGGTTACTTATTCTCTTATTCTTGGTAACATACACTTTATTTTTGTCATTTATTCTCAGGCTTTTGCCTTCCATCTCTTCTTGATGAGTTTTCCAAGAAGAAATGGCGATTTGGAGCAGTCCTTGAAACATAAGAAGCGGTCATGAAAGAAGCCTTAGAAGACTAATCTTGAAGTTGTTCCATGAAGGGATAATGAGGAAGGATTAGCTTTAAGAGCTAAGTGGCTGACTTGGTGTTGTCAAAAGGTGCCCAAAAGTGTTCTACAATTCTCAAGCTTCAAAGGAAGCTAAAAGAATTTAAAGAAGAAAGAAGCACAAGACAAGCGGATGAAGTCTAGAACCGGTGTTCATCAAGCTTGGAGGTCAATGGGTGACCACTCCACAAGAGAAGACCATCATAGTACTAAGCTCCGAAAGACAAGGATGACCCGAGAGAAGAGTAAAGAAGGCTCTCTCAAGCGAGGTGAACCTATTAGTTCTTAAGCGAGAGGGAGAAAGCTAGATGGAGGATCAAGTGGAGATGTTGAGCTGGTGGTAAACCGATGGATCACTCTCCATCACGTTTTTGGTGCTTATGTGAAGAAATGAATCTTTAAAACCGTTTAAAGGAGCCTTAAGAAGCTCTAAAACGTTTGAAGAAGCAACAAGAAGCAGCACAAGAAGGTGCTAATACAAAGAAGAATCCAGCCTAGTCGATCTCAAGGCTGACCCAAGAGGAAGATCCATAAAGGTGAACCTAAGAGGCTGACCAAAGAAGAAGACTAAGGTGGAACACTTGAAGGCTACTCGGCATACAACCCGAGTTAGCAACCCATGGAGAAGAAGAGGTGGATGAAGACCAAGGAGACATCAACCATAAAGAGAGAGACCTATGAAGGCTGAAGCTCAAATGGTGGTGCCAAGAGTCTCATCCAACCCATACAACAATGAAGACAAAAGGCTATCTCTAAACCCTTACTCTTTCATTGTTATTTTTCATATCAATGCTCATTTAGAAATGCATAATTTGATCATATAGATAGACTTCCTTATTGAAATGATCCACTGATTAGCTACAAATT
>NW_003301919.1:0-1088 GCF_000004255.2 Arabidopsis lyrata subsp. lyrata | reverse complement strand
AATTGGAAGGTTAAATCCGAGTTTTATTGGTTGATTTAATGGGACTAAGTCTGGAAGAACTAGTCCATTGTAATCTTACTTACTCTATCTTACTCATATTAAGCTTATATTCTTATGGCATATACTTAAGATAATGTACATCTCTTAATTGAAGGTGTAAAAGAGAAGTGAGCCATTTTGGAAGCTAGATGAGAAGAAGAAGAACCGGTTGAAGATTGGAAGCTATGGCATGTCAAGAGGAGAAGCAAAAGCGATTGATCGCTTGACTCATTGAAGAAGATCAATTCATGGTGGTGGCCGAAAGGGGGAGTTCCTTAAGCGAGTTCATACACTGAGGATTGAAGTCTCAACAAGAAGTCAAAGCAAGAGCCACGCAATTCCATCCAAACCATGACCATAGCTACATCATTCAACCATGAAGACTACACTCTTTTTCCCTTAAGCAAAGTTTTATCCCAAGTGGTTTTCTTTGCTAAGGTTTTTAACGAGGTAGTTCTTTGTGTGTTGCAAGCTTGGTCCTTGGTCCCCGCCGATCAAGCTTGAGGGGGAGTGTTAAGAGGAAAAGGCTAATCCAAAGCCTAAGGCCAAAGTCTACAAGACGAGGCCAAGTTGGTGTGGTTCAAGGAAGCATGACTTGACCACGCTCATCAAAGTCCAAGCTTTAACCTTCGTCCCTTACGGTTAAAGCTTGAGGGGGAGTGTTAAACCTAATGAGCACAAGCCATGAAAGGTAGTGAACCGGATGAGAAGAAGCGATGAAAGAAGCTAGAAGACATCCGGTGGTTTGATCATAGCCGTGAAAAGATTGGGTCACTTAGAAGAACATCAAGAGAAGAAGGTGCAAAATTGGTGTAAAGTCACCAAGACACCGAAGTGCAAAATTGGTGTAATCTCGTAAGAAGAGTCAAGGCCGATGCTCTCAAGACAAGGCCGAAGACGAAACACCAATGTGCAAAATTAGTGTCAAAGTTATCATGACCTAATGTGCATAATTGGTGTCAAAAGATTATCAAGACCGGATGTGCAAAATCCGTGTAAGATGATCAAGTAGCGGACGTGCAATGTTCGGGTCGATCAAGAACCGAGTG
>NW_003301920.1:2314-3854 GCF_000004255.2 Arabidopsis lyrata subsp. lyrata | reverse complement strand
TCCTTGACCCGAAGAACCACTCGCCACCGAACTCGTCGACGGATCATCGCCGCTTGCGCACCAGATCCGACAAAATCTCTGCGGCTTTGTTCAGATCTCCGCCTGCTTCTTTATAAGCAGCCATCGCTTCCTCCATTGAAACCGAGCAAAAGGCTTCCATTAACGATTCGATAATTTTTTTTTCAACTTTTTCTAACTCCTTCGTACCTTCACCGTCTTTCCTCTCCTCCTCCACATCTTTTTTGTTCCCGTCCGACGCCGTTCCATCACCGGAAGATTTCGCGGCGCAGGATCGCTTCTTCTTCTTCTTATGCTGGCCCTTCTGCTTCATTATCGCACGATTATAGAAGAAAATCGAGTCAACGCCGCACCAATAGAATCTCTTCCGATCTGCAGAACAAACTAAACCCAAATTTCCGACGAGAAACGTCGGAGAGAGGGAAGAGGAGTTTTAACCGTAAATCAGGAGTTAGTAAATGGAAGATGCCAATATCAGAGGAAATTTTGCTCGTCCAGATTTGATTGGGAATCTGAATCGCCACGTCAATCCACGCGCCTGATCGTGACCCCGTTTTTAATCCACGCGCACGAATCAAACACCGAACGCGGTTTCCTCCTGATTGTACATATATTGAACCGGTTTCGTCTCCCGGTTCAACCGTGAACCAGTCAAATTTACGTTTCCCATGTTGACTTTCGTTAATTTGATCAGTTTTTTTTAGTCAAATCATCTTATCCAAAACTTTTTAAAAAAATTTGACATCTTCATTTCGAATTTGAAACGCGGACTTGCTAAGAAACTTTACGATAGCGACAACAAAGAGCGTTTGAAGACGATGGTCATCGCGTTTTATACACTAAAATTTCCAAAATTCATCAACGTGTGGAAGCTTACACAACTCAGAAGAGCTTTGTTAGTAGTGATTCAAGATTCGTATTCACCGGGACCGATCATCATCACCTGTCACAGGAGTGACCATTGACCAATAACTTTGGTTGAAGTTGAGAGTCTACGCATGAAAACCGAGCTGGACTTAGACGCTCATGGAACTCATTGTGATCATTTTTATGGCTGCTAGAGAGGTTACATTGCTTCTTCCTTTTCTGTACCTCATCCTTGACTCTCTGCAAATCACAAATGTGAAGATTTGTCACAAAGACAGGAGTTAGTAAATGGAAGATGCCAATAACAGATGAAAGGGATAAATCCTTAAGCATACACAAACGCAATAAATCTTCTAAAAAGCATAATGTTCACTTGCACTAGCCAGTGGTCCAATTTCTATCCAATACTTCCCTCATTTCAACAGACAAAACTATAAAAGATACTACACAGAAACACTCACATATACATCAAGAGATCCATACTTTTGAATTCTCTTATTACTTAACCACATTGTTCCGTTAATGCTTAACAACACTTTTTCCTGCATCTAACCTATGTTGAACACAACTGCTGCTATATTAAGAATGAATTAAAACAAGAAAAGACTCTCTCAGCAGATCTAAACACAAATGTGAGATTTGTCACATTTTCATA
>NW_003301920.1:0-1577 GCF_000004255.2 Arabidopsis lyrata subsp. lyrata | reverse complement strand
CAACCCTTTTTCACCATTAGTCACCACCACACTACACAGCTGCTTCAATTGGTTCAACATCCATGAAAAGAGCTTCGTCTGATGAAGCTTTCAAGAATCCAATTCGATGCAAGATGTGAAAAAATCCACTTTCTTTCAAATCAACAAGCTTCACAGCTCCATCCACGGGATCAAAAACCCTAATCAAAGCTTGAATATCCACAGCAACAACGTCGCAGATCTCCACCATTTTCTCAAGCGTCTCCGGTAAAATCTCGCCACCGACTCCAACAGCCATCCCGAAATCGAATCTCGAATCGGGTATATCCGAAGGAAGAATCGGATCACATGCAGAGACCCGTTTCAACACCCGATCAGCGTGACCGATCCCATCGATTCCCAGATCGAAATACGCCTCGAAAATTGTGGTTTCTTTGTCCGGAGCCACGATCGGAGAGTGGATAACCTCGTATCTGAAGTCGTGTCCGACTTTGGAGACCAATTCGCAGGATACAGAGGAAGAATCTAGGACATTAGAGATGAAAGAGGCGGCGCCGCCGAGTGTTTCAGCTACGACGGATCCGTTTTGGATCAGAACGTCGTGGCAGTAATTCCCGACGATGAGAACGCGGCGATTGGGAATCCGACGCGGCGACTGAGGCGTTTGCTGCGACGGAGGAGGATTTAGCGTCATGATCGCGGCTTGTGCAGAGGGTCATCGGGAAGGTGAAGCAGAAGGAAGAAGAATCATGGAATTACTAAGACGAAGAAGACGACCAACGAACTAGTAGAAGAGACAAAACTAATAATGGCTATAAGCTAATACGTAACGTCTTGAGATTCGTTCCTCTTCTCTGTCTTATGATATGTGTCGCGAGGGAGATGACGCGCGCCTAATAATAAAGCTCTCTTTTCTCTTGGTTTAAGTAAAATAATAAAATCATTTATTAAAATTTTCAAATAGAGAAAGATGATTTTTTCTACAATTTATTTTGTTCAAATTCCTTATGTTCCTCCAGAATATCTTTTTGAAAAGCTGTCAAATACCAAAACAAGATTCGAAGTAGAGATGAATGCATGGCGGCTCAGTGGACTTTAGTTGATGTTTCGATTCTGTTGTCGGGAAGAAAAAGATAACTAAACAGAGACGAAAGACGAGTTATAAGATTTGCCATTACGAGTTATAAGATTTGCCATTACGAGTTATAGAAACAGAGAGTCAGGGCGTTTATTTATGAGCCATGAGACATTTTGTAGTGACTTTTGAGTTTATATTGAACATACTACTATAGCAACAATAGTGGAAGGACTATATTTAGTCAGAACGAATACCCCCCATGAAGCTCCTTGGATCTGGACAATTACCCGTGAACTGAGCTTGCGAAAAGTCGAATCCTGGGTTCTGCAAAAACCAACAGAGAAAGAATATGTCAAAAGAAAACTGATCGAAAGAGAAAAAAAAAAGCATACTTGAGCTCAAGACAAAGTAAATAGAAAGTCATGCATACAAGTAGAACCAAAACCACTAAGACAAAGCCATTAAGGCATGCATGGATCAGACCCATGTGGTCATATTAATTTGCTCAATCGGGTTAGAA
>NW_003301921.1:2552-3858 GCF_000004255.2 Arabidopsis lyrata subsp. lyrata | reverse complement strand
GGACAAGTCACATAATCAGGATCCATGAGCATGTCTTCCTTCACTAAACCACCTTTGTAATCAAAGACATCTTCTTTCACAGAACCATATCCAGCATAATGCATATTGACTTTCATAATGTCACTACAATCAGAGAACAACATTATATTAGTCAAATTCGAAACGGGAACACAACAAAGTGTCGATTTTGGAACCCAAATCGATTCCCCATTTCGATTTCACAAAATATAAACCCTAAAAATCAAGTATCGAAACACATACCTCATTGTCGTCGTCGATTCAGACAAACGCTCGGAGGCCTGAAACACTCGGAGGCCAAGCTGCGTTAGCCGTAATCGTCGTCGTCTCTCTTCCCGAGTTTATCTCTTCTCTTTTCTTCGATTTTGAAACCCTAACCTCCTCTCTCTGATTCGCGTTTTCTGGATCGAAGATGGTAGCTTCTGGAAAATCCGAACTTTCCTTGGCCAATTTGGCCTGCAGTGCCTTCGATTGAAAACCCCCAAATCGATTTGGGAATTCTCAGAAACCCTAACCCTATTTCGATTTAGGAAAAAGCTCGAGGGAAAACAAGTTGCGAAAGGGGTAAAAGTGAGTTTTAACCCACATTGATTAGTCACGTGTTAGTATAATTAACAGTGTTTACGATTTCGTCAATGGCCGTTAACGGCGTTTCAACATCGGGAAGGAAAACGGAGAAAACAAATACGTCAAGGTTTTTAATACAACTCAAGAATAAGCTGGGTTTTATTCCGGCAACGAAAAAAGTTTGGAAAGGTTCCTGACAAATATTAAATAGTTGGGGTTTTTTTAGGGGAAAAATGTCATTAAAATCCTCAACTTATTCAAAACGTTGATTTAAATCCTCAACTCACGAAGAAACGAAATAAATATCAAACTTATGTTGACTTTCCAAATAAATATTAAACTTATGTTGACTTTCCAAATAAACACCAAACTTTCATTAACTTGGCCATATTAGGCATGACGTTAAGTGAGTTAACAGACAATGTTAACGGGATTAATTTTCTGTTAACAGATCCGCTAATTAAAAATGACAGTATTGTTGAACTATAATCAAATCTCATCTAAGTCGTATTCATATAAGTTAGTTATTTACGTAAGAGTCACGAATGTACGTACGTATAGTTGTGTCTGTTCGTAAAGTTGTGTCATTTCGATTAACACATGTACGTACACGTTGTTTCGAGTAGTCGTAACTGTTCAATAAAATCCCGAATTTCAAATCATACTCTATTTAAGGGTTAGGGATTTTGCTCGATATGAGGATCTAAGATTGACTTTAGGG
>NW_003301921.1:0-1835 GCF_000004255.2 Arabidopsis lyrata subsp. lyrata | reverse complement strand
CATAGTATATCATAACTACGTTGATTATGTTTAGTTCAAATAGTAAAATCATCCTAGTTGTTCATCAGGTAAAGTTAAATTTGTGATGCCTACTACTAATGCCGAATTATAATAATGATGAAAAAATATATTACTTTTGCAATTTTACAAGTTTTTAAATGTGAAAATATTTAATTTTTTTTTTTCCATTTAGACATGATCATTTTATTTCTCGAAAGTGATTTTGTTATATAAACGACGAATGTATTAAAAATATAATTGAAAAAAAATCGTAAAATTCATAAATTTACTAAGTTTAATTAATCTCTTAGCATTGTATGATTATTTGTGGAAACGTATTCAGCTATTGTGTTCCATCTATTCAATCATTTTATTATTCCATTCATAGTCAAATCCCAATGTTTCACAAAACCACCTAATCAAATTTGGATCTCGAACCAACCTTCCAATACATGACCAAGACCATAAGAAAATAAAAATTCCACCAACTCTTTTTTTTTTTTGGTCTTAACGTGAACCAGAACCACCAACTCTTTAGTTGGTCAAAATTATTATTTGGACTTTTTAAAAACTCCAAACTAGTAAAGGATAAATGAAAGTTTCCAGGTTCACCAACCTAGACGTTTGTCTCCTCTCCTGTCCATAGATTCATACATACAAGACCACTCCACAAGACCTCATCCTTCCACAATGGATTCTTCATCTTCAGTAAAAATCGTCTCGAAATGCTTCGTGAAACCCAAAACCATACCAGAAGAATCAAAGCAACCATACTATTTATCTCCATGGGACTACGCAATGCTCTCTGTTCAATACATCCAAAAAGGTCTTCTCTTTCACAAGCCATCACTTGACTCCATTGACACTTTGCTTGAGAAGCTAAGAGAGTCTCTGGCTGTCACACTAGTCCATCTCTACCCTCTCGCGGGTCGTCTCTCGTCGTTGACAACCGAAAATCCGAAATCTTACTCTGTTTTTGTTGATTGTAACGATAGCCCTGGCGCAGGGTTTATCTACGCGACCTCAGATTTATGTGTAGCGGACATTGTCGGTGCAAAGTATGTTCCTTCGATTGTTCATTCTTTCTTTGACCATCACAGAGCTGTGAATCATGATGGTCACACCCTGAGCCTCTTATCAGTCCAGGTTTGTTATTTATCCATTTTTGAAGGATGTTTAGGTTTCTAGATTTATTTAGATTTACCATATATGGAAACTAAATCAAATAGTTCGGTTTGGTTTAATACGCTTTCAGAATCTTGTACGGTCAATTTCTAGACATGCATTTGCATTACCAAACATTGAGTATTTTCAGATTCAACATCAGTTTTAGTTCAGATTTAGTTTCTAAGATATATGTTTCTGTCAAAGAAAATTGAGGTTTGAATTTGTTTATTTTCTTTTTTTTTGGTATGGTTTGGTTGGACTAAATTAAACGGATGTGCTCACTTGTGTAGGTGACAGAATTGGTAGATGGAATTTTCATAGGACTGTCTATGAACCATGCGATGGGAGACGGTACTGCGTTCTGGAAGTTCTTTACCGCTTGGTCCGAAATCTTCCAAGGACAAGAGAGCAACAAAAACAATGACTTGTGTCTTAAATATCCACCGGTCTTAAAGCGTTACATCCCTGAAGGATACGGTCCTCTCTTCAGCCTTCCCTATAGTCATGCTGATGAATTTATCAGAACCTACGAATCTCCAGTTCTCAAGGAAAGAATGTTCTGTTTCTCATCAGAAACCATAACGCTTGCTTAAAGCAAAGGTCAACCAAATATGCGGAACTACCTCCATTTCATCTTTCCAGTCGCTAACCGCGGTTATATGGAGATG
>NW_003301922.1:2410-3901 GCF_000004255.2 Arabidopsis lyrata subsp. lyrata | reverse complement strand
AAAAAAAAAAAAAAAAAAAAAAAAAAAAAAAAAAAAACCCCCGGGGGCCGCGCTACTGAGCTGGCCCGAATAATATTTGATGGGCCAAATCCAAGGGCTCTAGAGTATTTCTCTAGAAATATCATCATCTTCACCTCCTTAAAAAGTTCTAGAAGATCTCTAGAATGATCTTCCATCACCTCCTTAAACATAAAAATCTAGATATTTTTATAGAATAATCTAGATAATTTTATTATTATAATCTAGATATTATGATGGAATAATCTAGATTTAGGATTAAAATATTTTAGATATTTTGTAGTTTGGAGGCTATAAATACCTCCTCCCTCTCTCATTTGTTGTAAGGTTGTGAAGTTGTCTTCAAGTTAAAATCAAAGTAATAAAAGTTCTATTTCCTAAAACTCTCTCTCAAACACTTAAACACTTTCTCCATTACCTCTAAAATAATTTTACTCTAACAAAGTGGTATTAGAGCTTGAAGATCCTAAAGATGGCGAGTAACAATGTTCCCTTCCAAGTTCCAACGCTCACAAAGAGCAACTACGATAATTGGAGTCTACGAATGAAGGCTATCCTAGGAGCACATGACGTGTGGGAGATAGTCGAGAAAGGTTTCATTGAACCGGAGAATGAAGGTAGTCTTTCTCAAACTCAAAAGGATAGTTTGAGAGACTCAAGAAAGAGAGACAAGAAAGCTCTCTGTCTAATCTATCAAGGATTAGACGAAGATACGTTCGAGAAGGTCGTTGAAGCTACGTCGGCCAAAGAAGCATGGGAGAAGCTTCGAACTTCTTACAAAGGTGTCGATCAAGTCAAGAAGGTACGTCTTCAAACTCTAAGAGGAGAATTTGAAGCATTGCAAATGAAGGAAGGTGAACTCGTCTCCGATTACTTCTCAAGAGTGTTGACGGTTACTAATAACCTTAAAAGAAACAGAGAGAAGCTAGATGACATGAGAATCATGGAGAAAGTTCTTAGATCGTTGGATCCAAAATTTGAGCATATTGTCACCGTCATTGAAGAAACAAAAGATTTAGAAGCTATGACAATAGAGCAACTTCTTGGGTCATTACAAGCTTATGAAGAAAAGAAGAAGAAAAAAGAAGATATCGTCGAACAAGTCCTCAAGATGCGGATTACTAAAGAAGAAAATGGCCAAAATTACCAAAGACGAGGCGGCGGTCAAGTACGAGGACGAGGTCGTGGATATGGAAATGGACGAGGTTGGAGGCCATATGAAGACAACACAAACCAAAGAGGAGAAAACTCATCAAGAGGTCGTGGGAGAGGAAGCCCAAAATCAAGATATGATAAGTCAAGTGTCAAATGCTACAATTGTGGTAAGTTTGGGCATTATGCTTCAGAATGTAAAGCTCCTAGCAACAAAAAAGTCGAGGAGAAGGCCAACTACGTTAAAGAACAAGTCCAAGAAGAAGACATGTTATTAATGGCTAGTTACAAGAGAGGTGAACATGAAGAGAATCATAAGTG
>NW_003301922.1:0-1687 GCF_000004255.2 Arabidopsis lyrata subsp. lyrata | reverse complement strand
AAGATAACGGCATTCAAAACAACTAACGGTGCCAAGATCCCCCTCAACAAAACGGTGTAGCGGAAAGAAAGAATAGAACAATTCTTGAGATGGCAAGGAGCATGTTTAAAAGTAAGAGACTACCAAAAGAGTTGTTGGGCGGAAGCGGTCGCGTGTGCGGTTTATCTATTAAACCGATCTCCAACAAAAAGTGTTTCGGGAAAAACACCACAAGAAGCATGGAGCGGAAGGAAGCCCGGTGTTTCTCATTTAAGAGTCTTTGGAAGCATTGCTCATGCTCATGTACCGGATGAGAAGCGGAGTAAACTAGATGACAAAAGTGAGAAGTATATCTTTATTGGTTATGATAACAACTCCAAAGGCTACAAGCTCTATAATCCCGATACGAAGAAGACAATAATTAGTCAAAATGTCGTTTTCGATGAAGAAGGAGAATGGGATTGGAAATCAATTGAAGAAGATTATAACTTCTTTCCACACTTTGAAGAAGATGACTCGGAGCTAACAAGAGAAGAGCCACCAAGAGAAGAACCTACTACACCACCAACTTCACCAACAAGCTCTCAAGGAGAAGAAAGCTCAAGCGAGAGGACTCCTCATTTTAGAAGTCTACAAGAGCTCTACGAGGTAACCGAAAATCAAGTCAATCTTACTTTATTTTGTCTATTTGCGGAGTGCAAACCCATGGACTTCCAAGAAGCCATTGAAAGGAAGACTTGGAAAAATGCCATGGATGAAGAGATAAAGGCGATTAAAAAGAATGATACATGGGAGCTAGCTTCACTTCCAAATGGACACAAGGCGATAGGTGTGAAGTGGGTGTATAAAGCAAAGAAAAATTCTAAAGGGGAAGTGGAAAGATACAAAGCAAGATTGGTGGCAAAAGGTTATAGTCAAAGAGCCGGAATCGACTATGACGAGGTATTTGCTCCCGTTGCTCGTCTAGAAACGGTTAGACTAATCATTTCACTAGCGGCTCAAAACAAGTGGAAGATACATCAAATGGATGTCAAGTCGGCCTTCTTAAATGGTGACCTTGAAGAAGAAGTTTACATTGAGCAACCACAAGGCTACATAGTCAAAGGAGAAGAAAACAAAGTCTTGAGGCTAAAGAAGGCGCTTTACGGAATAAAACAAGCCCCAAGAGCTTGGAATACTCGAATTGACAAGTACTTCAAGGAGAAAGACTTCATCAAGTGTCCATATGAGCATGCACTCTATATCAAAATTCAAAAAGACGATATATTGATTGCATGCTTATATGTAGATGACTTGATATTCACGGGTAACAATCCAAGCATGTTCGAAGAATTCAAGAAAGAGATGACGAAGGAGTTCGAGATGACGGATATTGGATTGATGTCTTACTACCTCGGAATTGAAGTAAAACAAGAAGACAATGGAATCTTCATTACTCAAGAAGGCTATGCTAAGGAGGTACTTAAAAAGTTTAAGATGGATGACTCAAACGCGGGACCACACCAATGGAATGCGGAATCAAATTATCAAAGAATGAAGAAGGAGAAGGAGTGGATCCAACAACCTTTAAGAGCTTGGTTGGAAGCTTGAGATACTTAACATGCACAAGGCCCGATATTTTATATGCGGTCGGAGTTGTTAGTCGTTACATGGAGCATCCAACATCAGGACCAAGCTCAGTATGCACCGATTTTTCACCGCGTTTTTT
>NW_003301923.1:1677-3877 GCF_000004255.2 Arabidopsis lyrata subsp. lyrata | reverse complement strand
TTTTCGCCCGTGCACAGCACGGGTCAAACACTAGTGGGAAATAAGCGGTCACAAGGCCGTATAATTTACCTCTTTTGCCCTTTGCAAGTGGGTGATGCTTAATAGACCAAGATATCACGATGGACCGAGCCCAAACTCTTTTTTTTGTGGGCTTAATTCGATTTGGGTCAGACTTTTGGATGGGGCGAAACCCATGTCGAAACAGTAAGTATCCCCCTCCTTTTGTTTAGTTGGACAATCCAGCTCGTCAGCTTGGCACGAATTTGAGTTTGGCCATTTGGAGGGAATTTTGAAAAGCTGGATGTTTCACCATTTTGGGTTATTTGTTTATATAATTTTTAACTAATATGCAATTTTATATGATATGTTTCTATATCCTTATTTAATATCCTTATTTAATAAATCACAAGTCACTTCTCTAATAACTGCACCCTTATCCTTCAACCACGTGTCTTAAGTCTTAAATTATGTACTTTCACTTTGTGCTTTTTTTACACTAATTTACTATTAAAATCAATATTGACTTTTCCCTATCACCCCTCCCCCCACCAAACACAAAAGATCTCTTGCTTCCCCTACAAAATAAAAAAAACTTCCACATCTTTTTTTTTTTAAATTATGTTTTCCTGCAACTTTTCTCGAAATAAAATTTTTTAAAAAATTTCAAAGATTTTGTTTCCTTCTAATTTACACAATAACTAGGTTTCTCATCCCGACTATGAAATTAGTTTTCTTTTACCTTGCAATATATCTTCAATAGAGAAACTAATGCTATTTTCGCCCGTGCAGAGCACGGGTCAAACATATGGGAAATAAGCGGTCACAAGGCCGTATAATTTACCTCTTTTGCCCTTTGCAAGTGGGTGATGCTTAATAGACCAAGATATCACGATGGACCAAGCCCAAACTCTTTTTTTTTGTGGGCTTAATTCGATTTGGGTCAGACTTTTGGATGGGGCGAAACCCATGTCGAAACAGTAAGTATCCCCCTCCTTTTGTTTAGTTGGACAATCCAGCTCGTCAGCTTGGCACGAATTTGAGTTTGGCCATTTGGAGGGAATTTTGAAAAGCTGGATGTTTCACCATTTTGGGTTATTTGTTTATATAATTTTTAACTAATATGCAATTTTATATGATATGTTTCTAAATATACTATTATATAATAGCGCTATTGTTTAGTTATAATAGTTGATATTTTAACATATATCTATTAACAAAACTATATCTGATATTCTAAAACCATTTATTTTCTCTTGTGGATTAAATATCAGCATATAAAAACTTTTAAAACCTTGGAATAAACTGTATGTCGAATACACTTTTACTAACATTTATTAGTCATTTAAATTAAAAGTATTGTGAGAAAAATGATTTTTTATATAAATAAAATAATAGTTTTCATATACAATATGAGTTAGGCTTTTAAAATTTTCATAATTAATTATATTTATACTAATAAATAGTTAGTCCTTTTAATTTATTTGGCTTAAAACTATATATGTCAATTTGAACCTCATACTCATTAATAATTTGGTTTAGGATATCGAAATAAGATAAAATTAATCATCTGTTTCTTATATTGAATTGGTTATCGTTACTTGTATTTAGTTTTTTTTTGTTATATTTGAAACGTTGATAGAAACCATTAACTTTAAGTTTTGTAGTATTTTTTTTTGTCAAAATTTTTAATTGCCATTAAATATTACGTTAACTTTATAGTTTTTTTATAGTTACGTTTTAATTTCAATGACCTATATATAGGTTAGATAATTTCATGTTTCAAATGACAAATACAAATCATTGTTTCTTACATTTGTTTTTCATAAAATAAGAATAATTCTTGTATATTTTAAGCGTAAGTAGATATGTCTAAATTTAGCTCTCAGATTACTACGCTATTCATCGTTGTAGCTTTGGTGTGTGCGTTTGTTCCGGTTTTCTCAGTCGAAGAAGCTGAAGCAAAATCATTATGGAATACTTGTCTTATTAAAATCACTCCTAAGTGTGCGTTGGATATAATTGCTGTTGTCTTTGAAATTGGTACCATCTCTGATCCTTGCTGCAACGATCTCGTCAAAGAAGGGAAAATGTGTCACGATACACTTATTAAATATATTGCAGATAAACCCATGTTAATTGCCCACGAAACAGAATACTTGAAGAAGAGTGATGACTTGTGGAATCATTGTGTCTCAATCTC
>NW_003301923.1:0-984 GCF_000004255.2 Arabidopsis lyrata subsp. lyrata | reverse complement strand
TGGATCTGTTAGTTCACATGTATCTTAATTAGTGTAAAATCATATAAAATTATTAGTGATAAAAGCTAGTAGTGATTAAAACTAGTTAGAAATTTATAAAACCTCCTTTACCATTCAACTTGAATCTTTCGTTAATATATAAATGTAAAACAATTGATTAGATTCTACGTAGTGGTATATATTCTTAACATATCATAACAATTAGATCCTAATTATCATGTATCTTTTGATATGTTAGGATTCATTTGTTTTGAAAAGATGGATGTTTCACCATTTTGGGTTATTTGTTTCTATAATTTTTTACCGATATGCAATTTTAAATGATATGTTTTTAACTATACTATTATATAATAGCTATTGTTTAGTTATAATAGTTGATTCTTTAACATATATCTATTAACAAAACTATATATGATATTCTAAAACTATTTATTTGCTCTTGTGGATCTCATATAAGCATATAATTAAAAACTTTGAAAACCTTCGAATAAATTGTATGTCGAATACACTTTTATTAACATTTATTAGTCATTTAGATTAAAAGTATTGTGAAAAATTGATTTTTTATATAAATAAAATAATAGTTTTCAGATACAATATGAGTTAGGCTTTTAATACTTTCATAATTAATAATATTTATACTTATAAATAGTTAGTCCTTTAATTTATTTAGCTTAAAACTGTATATGTCAATTTGAACCTCATACTCATTAATAATTTGGTTTAGGATATCGAAATAAGATAAAATTAATCATCTGTTTCTTATATTGAATTGGATATCGTTACTTGTATTTAGTTTTTTTTGTTATATTTGAAACGTTGATAGAAACCATTAACTTTATGTTTTGTAGTATGTTTTGGGATACAATATGCGAGAATCCTCAAAGAACAACATAAAGAGCGATGACCAAAGATGGTGTTCTTGATATTATTGATGAAAATAGTAGTTTTGATCATACAAAGAGTTGATCGTAAAAGAAAAGT
>NW_003301924.1:2471-3927 GCF_000004255.2 Arabidopsis lyrata subsp. lyrata | reverse complement strand
TCACGATGGTCTAATTTTCACCCTTTCAATCGTTTATGGGTTCAATCCCACTACTCCTTTGGATTTGATGCCTTTACCTTTGAATGAAAGAGTTAGTCTGGATGGAAAGAAGAAGGCAGAATTGGTTCAACAGATTCATGAGCAGGCTAGGAAGAACATTGAAGAGAAGACGAAGCAGTACACCAAACATGCTAACAAGAGCAGAAAGGAATTCATATTCAACGAAGGAGACTTGGTTTGGATCCATCTTCGAAAAGAACGTTTTCCTAAGGAGAGGAAATCTAAGCTTATGCCAAGGATAGACGGACCATTCAAAGTGCTCAAGAGGATCAACAACAATGCATATTCCCTGGATTTGCAAGGTAAGTATAATGTGAGTAATAGCTTCAATGTTGCTGACCTTATCCCTTTTATTGCAGATAATACAGATTTGAGGTCAAATCCTTCTCAACTGGGAGAGGATGATGTGATCATGGGAAGCTTGGGTCAAGGAACTAAGAAACAGCTTGAACCAGAGGAGGCACTCGACCACCAGGAGGACAACGCGATCGAGCATGCTGATGCTGAACCAGATGATGTACTCGACCACATGCTCGACCACAAGGAGGACAATGTGATCGAGTATACTAATGCACCAAGGAAGTACTCGACCATGCAGGGAGCTAAGGAGCATGATTCACTTGGAGCTGAAGAGGATATGTCATTGCAAGTTGCTACTGGACCAATGACAAGATCCAAGACTAAGTTGTTGAATCAAGCTATCAACACACTTCTACAACACATGGAAGGCAGCCTTAAACCGGAAGCTTGTCCAACCACGTTGGTTGTGATTCAAGCCGTTTAAGTGACATCATTGGAGGTGTGTGACTTGCACTCTTTTTCCCTCCTCTTGGTTTTGTCCCAATGGGTTTTCCAAGAGAGGTTTTTAACGAGGCAAGCCCACACACTTATACTCGAGCCCAATGTTGTCTCGCAGCCCATCGTCAAGGAGAAGCCCGTTTCTTTAAAATTTCGAAATCAGTCTTTGTGTGTTTAATTTCGTTTTCTTTCCCTAGGATAACTCTTCATCTCCCTAGAACTCTCTTCTTCTTCTTTATATTTCGCTTCTTCTCCTTGTAATCGATCATCAAACATTTTCTTATCAAAATCTCTTTCTGATTCTGTTTGATCACGAGATTGGTGTGTAATATCCTTTCTCACTTGTGAATGCTCTTGGTGTGTCATATCCAAGCACGAACAAGCCCAGAAGTTCAAAGGAAACTCGCAGCCTTTGGAAGTTCTACTCGACCCTTCACCTTCTCACCATCACTCGATCGCAACATCATTGGTTCGTTCATCATCATCAAACCATCATCCTACTCGATCACATCGACGGATCAATCTATCACTCTCATACTCGATCACACATCACGACTCTCACTTCACTACCAAAACCAATCGACCAGAACCACTCGAT
>NW_003301924.1:0-1756 GCF_000004255.2 Arabidopsis lyrata subsp. lyrata | reverse complement strand
TTTGGGATCCGCTTGCGGTTCTGGTTCTTATACCAAATCATACACACGAGATCTAGTCATATTTGACTCTAAAAAGGCTAACCAAGCTTCTTATTGCTTCTCAAATCTTTGTGAGTGTAGCCGAAGTCCAATGAGTTTTCAGTTTTGGAGCTTTTAAACGGAGAAAGACTACTTTAGCTTTTGGGATCCGGTTGCGGTTCTGGTTCTTATACCAAATCATACACACGAGATCTAGTCATATTTGACTCTAAAAAGGCTAACCAAGCTTCTTATTGCTTCTCAAAGCTTTGTGCGTGTGGCCGAAGTCCTATGAGTTTTCAGTTTTGGAGTTTCTAAACGGCGAAACACTACTTTAGCTTGTGTGATCCGGTGGCGGTTCTAGTTCTTATACCAAATCATACACACGAGATCTAGTCATATTTGACTCTAAAAACGCTAATTAAGCTTCTTATTGGTTCTCAAAGCTTTGTGGGTGTGGCCAAAGTCCTATGAGTTTTCAGTTTTGGAGCTTCTAAACGAAGAAACACTACTTTAGCTTGTGGGATCCGGTGGCGGTTCTAGTTCTTATACCAAATCATACACACGAGATCTAGTCATATTTGACTCTAAAAAGGCTAACGAAGCTTCTTATTGCTTCCCAAGGCTTAGTGGGTGTGGCCAAAGTCCTATGAGTTTTCAGTTTTGGAGCTTCTAAACAAAGAAACACTACTTTAGCTTGTGGGATCCGGTGGCGGTTCTAGTTCTTATACCAAATCATACACACGAGATCTAGTCATATTTGACTCTAAAAACGCTAACCAAGCTTCTTATTGCTTCTCAAAGCTTTGTGGGTGTGGCCAAAGTCCTATGATTTTCAGTTTTGGAGCTTCTAAACAAAGAAACACTACTTTAGCTTTTGGGATCCGGTGGCAGTTCTAGTTCTTATACCAAATCATACACACGAGATCTAGTCATATTGGACTATAAGAACGGTAACCAAGCTTCTTATTGCTTCTCAAAGCTTTGTGGGTGTGGCCAAAGTCCTATGAGTTTTCAGTTTTGGAGCTTCTAATTAAAGAAACACTACTTTAGCTTGTGGAATCCGGTGGCAGTTCTAGTTCTTATACCAAATCATACACACGAGATCTAATCATATTTGACTCTAAAAAGGCTTAGCAAGCTTCTTATTGCTTCTCAAAGCTTTGTGAGTGTAGCCGAAGTCCTATGAGGTTTCAGTTTTGGAGCTTTTAATCGGAGAAAGACTACTTTAGCTTTTGGGATCCGTTTGCGGTTCTGGTTCTTATACCAAATCATACAAACGAGATATAGTCATATTTGACTCTAAAAACGCTAACCGAGCTTCATATTGGTTCTCAAATATTTGTGAGTGTAGCCGAAGTCCAATGAGTTTTCAGTTTTGGAGCTTTTAAACGGAGAAAGACTACTTTAGCTTTTGGGATCCGGTTGCAGTTCTGGTTCTTATACCAAATCATACAAACGAGATCTAGTCATATTTGACTCTAAAAAGGCTAACCAAGCTTCTTATTGCTTCTCAAAGCTTTGTGGCTGTGGCCAAAGTCCTATGAGTTTTCAGCTTTGGAGTTTCTAAACAACGAAACACTACTTTAGCTTGTGTGATCCGGTGGCGGTTCTAGTTCTTATACCAAATCATACACACGAGATCTAGTCATATTTGACTCTAAAAACGCTACCTAAACAAGCTTCATAATATGCGCAGTCCGGTTCAGCTGCATGCCTCTGAAGAAACTTGAGCCTT
>NW_003301925.1:1718-3794 GCF_000004255.2 Arabidopsis lyrata subsp. lyrata | reverse complement strand
AACTGTCGATTGAGCTCTAACACTTAGGATTGCTAATCATATGATGAGAAGCTCCCGAGTCTAATACTAATGAATTTGAATCATGAGAGTTCGAGGTTAAGAGAGAGATACCGCTGGGATGTAACTTGGATGCAATGGATTGAAGGAGGCTCTCGAGGTCAGATTTGTTCATGACAATGGTTTCTTGCGCTTGAGAAGTAGAGGCACCACCTTGGTTGTGTATGACTGCTTGCATGGCCTTCTCTTGCTGTCCATATTGCACAATTGCCCTCTCTTCATTTTCTGACCCGCCATCACCTCCATTGGCCACGTTTGCCTTTGGCTTGTAGTTCTTGAACTTCTCCGGTTTTAGATGTGGATGAAGCAACCAGCATTTGTCTTTTAGATGACCCTTCTTCTTACAATGATCACAAGACCATGTCTTCTTATCCTCTTGTTTAACCATTCCCACTTTGTTAGCCGTAGGTAGACTTACACCTTTTGCGCCGAATAGCATTTGGGAGCTGTACTCCTTTTGAATCTTGGCACACACTTGCTCTAAGGTAGGAGTCTTTTCGTCTCTTAGGATGTGTTGTATCACATCCGTGTAGCTTGATGATATGTCTATATTTTACCTGTTTTAAGCAACCATTTAGCATCACTTTAGCATCGTTTCATCATTGTTTCATACCATTCTTCATCATTTGTCATCACTTTACATGTTTAGGATAGTTTTGCATGCATACTGCATATTTGAGTTGTTTTCAGGTGCTTCGGAGCCACTTGTGAGCAGATTGAGAGAAGCAGAGCCAAATCAGACAGCACACTCGACCTACTCAGTCGAGCATGATCAGGGACAAAACAAGGAACCACTCGACCACGGTGATCGAGTAGATCAGCTCCACCGCTTCTCAAGCGCTCGACCATGCTCTTCACCAAATGACTCGATCACCACTTCAACGCCACCACTCGACCACATACTCGATCACGAGGTCGAGTACCATCATCCTGGCCGCTGAAGCAGATGCTCGACCACAACCTGCCACAACACTTGATCGCATCCTCTGTTGACATACTCGATCGTGTCAGTCGAGCATTCCCCAGCAAGCCTCCCTCAGATCACTCGAGCAGATGCTCGATCACCACCTCCAAGCAGCCTCTTGATCACAAGCTTCAGAGTCTTCTCAGATCCCCACTCAACCAGACATTGAGCATAAGGAAGAGAAGAGGATGAAGCAGAACGCGAGCACATACTCGACCCAAATGCTCGATCACAACATGCCCAGAGCAAGAAAATCGCAAGGCGCCAACTTTATTCAACCTCTCTACTCGATCACAAGGGTCGAGTATCTCCGTAAACCGCCCTAATACTTTGTCGTCTTGTGATTTAGGGTTTCCTAGTATTTGCTATAAATAGGTTGTTTCTCATAATTTTCAGTCTAACTTTTATTCTGTCTAAGTAATTTTTCTGCAGAACAATTAGTGTTTCTTCATCTTTGTAATCCAGATTTCTCTTAATCTATTGAGTTTTTGCTTTTGATTTCTTCTACAAAGTTGTTCATCTTGTTGAGATCTTGCTAGTATGAAGTTTTTATGCATTTCTGGGTTTATGTTCATGTTCATGAGTTTTGAGTAGTGATTAGGGTTCTTGAGGATGGGTTAGAGTAGTTTAGAATCCTTGATCTGCTGGGTGGTTGAGTTTGATTGGTAGATCCCTTCTGGATTAGTTGTTCTTAATGCTGATTGCTTTCTGATCAACTGGAATCTGAGCCCAGACATTTCCGCACCCAAAAGGTGTTCGATGAAATGTCTGAACCACTAATTCCAGAGATTCGTGGCTCTGTACCAAGGTATTGGTTACAGGGAGCGTTTTGGCTTAGACTTGTTGTTTCGTAATGCCTGTTAGGTTAGCTCTCGTCAATGGTGATTGAGTCTGGGACTAGCTTTGCTTGAGGATCTCTGTTGCGGTAGCACTTTGATTTGGCTATTGAACTTGTTGTCTAGGGATAGTTTGTTGAGCATGTTAACCACCTGTTCGCATTAACGAGACTTCACTACTCGATTACCCCATCCTCAGCGACTTCTCTTCCATTTGAT
>NW_003301925.1:0-1152 GCF_000004255.2 Arabidopsis lyrata subsp. lyrata | reverse complement strand
TATGCAAACTCGATCAAAAGGCAACCAGAACTCCTTTTTAACGATAACATTGACCGTATTGACAGAGAACTAAGGGAAAGGAGAGACACTACAGACCTTGAACACAACCATCCTTTCAGAATGGCTGATGAACAAGATGTCAACAATCTGCCTGCAAACATTGGTGCTGGAGATGCACCAAGAAACCACCATCAGAGGCAAGGAATTGTGCCTCCTGCTGTCCAAAACAACAACTTCGAGATTAAAAGTGGTCTCATCTCGATGATTCAAGGAAACAAGTTCCATGGTCTGCCTCTGGAAGATCCCTTAGACCACTTGGATAACTTCGATAGGCTCTGCAGCCTAACCAAGATAAACGGTGTTAGTGAGGACAGTTTCAAGCTGCGCCTGTTTCCCTTCTCACTGGGAGACAAAGCACACCAATGGGAAAAGACGTTACCTGCTGGCTCCATCACATCTTGGGACGATTGCAAGAAGGCCTTCTTAACAAAGTTCTTCTCAAATTCAAGAACTGCACGGCTTAGGAATGAAATCTCCAGTTTTACCCAAAAGCAGTCTGAATCCATTTGTGAAGCCTGGGAGAGATTCAAAGGCTACACTATACAGTGTCCACACCATGGTTTCAAGAAGGCTTCTCTACTAAGCACACTCTACAGGGGAGTTTTGCCCAAGATCAGAATGTTGCTGGACACTGCTTCTAATGGGAATTTCTTGAATAAGGATGTTGAAGAAGGCTGGGAATTAATTGAGAACTTAGCTCAATCCGATGGTAATTATAACGAGGATTTTGATCGCTCCAACAGAGGTATTGGAGAATCGGATGCAAAGCATAGTAAAGAGATGAAAGCTCTTAATGAGAAACTGGATAGGCTTATCCTTGGCCAGCAGAAGACTGTGCACTTTCTACTTGATGACGAGCAGTATCAAGTCCAAGATGGGGAGGGGAACCAGTTAGAAGAGGTCAGCTACATCAACAATCAAGGCGGCTACAAAGGGTATAACAACTTCAAGACTAACAACCCCAACCTTTCTTACCGCAGCACCAACGTTGCTAATCCACAGGATCAAGTGTATCCTCCACAACAACAGCCGGGTCAGAATAAACCTTTTGTTCCCTACAACCAAGTTTTGCTCCCAAGCAACAATTTCAGG
>NW_003301926.1:1939-3881 GCF_000004255.2 Arabidopsis lyrata subsp. lyrata | reverse complement strand
GAATCTCCCTTTTTCGGAGACGCACTCCGGGCAGTCTTTCCACTATCAGGCTGGGAAGAGGAAGACATATCAACCGGTCGTGGAGGACCCATTGGTTCAGGAGGAGGGGATGATCGAGGTGAGCGGTCAGTCCGGGCCCTTGACTTTTCCCTCCGCGGGGAAAAATCACTGCGAGAGGACTTGTCTCTCTTCCGGCGAACCAAGTTCTTAATTGGTTCGTTACTAAAATTCTCGGGGAGGACGAGGTGAGTCACGGCGAGGAGATTGATCCCTCCGAGGAGAACGTGAGTCGCGACGATCGCGACGAGGAGTTAATCTGAAGGAAGCGACAGATCGAGCTCCCTCGGTGCTGCCATCATCAACCAGCAAGGTCCTACTGTAGTCCTTCTTGTCTATAGAAGTCGCGAGAAACTTTTTCTTCTCCTCGCAAGCCTCAGCCATCGGCTTGGAAAGCAATTTACGCTTGGCCGCAAGGGCCCGAGATGACATTCCCTGAGTTGAGGGAGGAGGCGGAATCTGGTGAAGATGACCAGGTGGACTCATCCTGAGTCTGTGGTTAGCTTCTAGGAATCGTTCAATAGTGAAAGAATTCCAAAGGGTTTCCCCTTCAAGAATTATTTTGAAGAATTCGATGAACTCTTCAGATGGGAGAGTGGAGGCGACGAAAGCTGCGAAATGAAACAACGGTGTTAGTCAATAAAGATAAAGAAACAACCGGGAAAGATACGGGCGACCTAATCACTACCGGGTTTCGCAGACCACTTCGAAGGGAGAAAATCTGCAAGATTTCCAATCGAAGCGGGAGTTTTCTTAATCAGAAACCAAGGATGATGCCAATTTTCATCCTTGTTCGGAAGATGTGAAATGATGTTCCTGTTGGCATTAGGATATGCTGAGAAATACCCCGTTTTCTTCGATGAACTTCTCACGCTTAGAAGCTCATTTAGTTCAGTAACTCCGACAACGTAACCGGCCTCCGCCGCGATTGTTATAATTCCAAGAATAGTACAGAGGAGATTGGGGGTTAATTGAGGAAGAGCGATTTCAAGAGCCGCTAGGTATAGAACTAGGGCTTCGGGAAATCAGAAAGATTCTCGAGCGCAATCTTTGGCCACTTGAGCATTTAAAGTCCTCCGAATTGGAATAGCACTTCGAAGAACTTGGGGGGCTAATTGTTGGTGTCGGATCCCGCACCAGAAGTCCGAGACCAACCAAAGATTGCCACGTAGTCAAGATAATGGCCCATAAGGGATAAAGCCCATTGGACCAATGAGCCGAAGGAACGGTCGAGGTGGTTGTCACCACCTCGAGAATTCGAAGTGGCTGCACTGAGACACGAGTTCGGTGTGAAAGATGCGGGCAAGTCGGTTTGGGGACGCTTGGGCCAGAAAGGCGAGGCCCATGAAGATCAGAGTCAACTCAAATTCAAACGTTGAGCATTAAAGTCAAAGAATCAAAACGGACACATTTAAGAGGGAATAATTGTACTTAATTATTCATTTTTATGTCAATTCTCTATGTATAAATAGAAAGGCCAATGGCCATGTAAAGGGATCTTCCTCTCAAGAAAGAAATATTATAGCAATTTTTGTAACAATTCACAAGCTTTTACAGATTCATTTTTGTCCCTCAAGAATAATCTTTCCCACATAATAAAATACTTGAGTGTGTGAATCCGACATCCACAATGGTCTTTAGAGAAATGATTGCAGTGGCTTTAATTCAACATAATCTTCCATATTCGTTTGTCGAATATGAAAAAATTAGAGAAGCATTTACTTATGCTAATCCTTCTATAGAATTTTGGAGTAGAAATACTGCAGCCTCTGATGTCTTCAAAAATTATGAGACAGAGAAAAAGAAGCTTAAGGAAGTCTTAGCTATAATCCCGGATAGGATTTGTTTAACAACAGATCTTTGGAGAGCTTTAACTGTTGAAAGT
>NW_003301926.1:0-1301 GCF_000004255.2 Arabidopsis lyrata subsp. lyrata | reverse complement strand
GATTGTGTAAGATGCTTTAGAAGTGATATGTGGAGCTTTGGATAAAATCATAGATAGTGTGAAGGGACCTGAGACTAGAGAAAACTTGTTTCAAAACTGTATGGAAACAGTTGGAATTCAAGTTCAGCTCCATTTCTAAAGAATTTCCAGAAACTAACTAACTAACACGTATCCATTCATTGAGAAAATTCAACCCAAAAGCTAAGTAAAATCAACAAGCATTGATCAGCTCCATTTCTACACAATTTCCGGAGAGACCTCTTTTTAAGTAAATTCAACCCAAAAAGCTAACTAAGTTTTTAACAAAAGTTTATGTTCAAAAGAGTATGGCGAGAGGAAAATAAGACTAACATCATATCCAAATGGAATATCCTTTGGTGAAGCTTGGAAAAGTGGTTGCGGTAACGTTGCATGTGTTTCTTCTATAGGCTCCAAAAACCTGAACCATCTTCTTACGCACAAAAGCCAAGTTTGACGTGCTGGTTGATGGATCCAGAGAATTATAGCAATATTCTAGAAATGAGAATTTCAATCTTGGATTAAAATTAAAACTGCAGCCATTGCAAGAATCTCGCTGAAATCTTCCCAATACTTGTCATATTTCTCGATCATATCCTCTACCATTTCATGAATAACCTTATCACTAGAATCTTCATGATCTCTTAGCCAACATATGATCGCCCACACTTGCATAAAATATAAGTTTGATGTCGGATAAGACGAACCAGAAATAAGCTTTGTAATTTCAGCAAAAGGTTTCAAGAGGTCACATATCAATTTTGTTCTTTCCACTCCACATCAAATGAGAAACTCTTGTAACTCTTATCTATCTCTGCAAGACTACGCAATACATCCTTAAACTGAATTGCTCAAGAAATCATCTAATAAGTGGAGTTCCAACGGGTTGAGATATCTTTAATCAGATTTGCTTTATGTAAAATCCAAAGAATGTTTATTTTGATGTGGTTTGCTCATGTACAAAAAAAGCACAATATATACTAATGATTTTTTTGTGTAAAAAATGACTTTGAATATGCAGAGATCACCAAATCTGCTGCATATCAACTACTTGACATATGTTTATTATTGCATTATAGACAGATATTTTAGCTAGATACAACCAATTAATTCAACTATAAAAGTTGAGTACGGAGAAACATCAATAGCATCTCAAGAAAACATATGGTTGGTACATCTAGTGAAAAATCCAACCAACCAGTTGATTATGCATTATTTTGTGGTAACCAATCAACATACATCGGGCGAAAAAAATGTTTTTTCATGCAAAAACTAGAGATATA
>NW_003301927.1:2274-3807 GCF_000004255.2 Arabidopsis lyrata subsp. lyrata | reverse complement strand
TGCCCCGATTACTCCCCGCTTAATCGCTAGGCCCACCCTATCCGCCTCGATTAATGACTAATCCCCTAAAAAATCAGTATCCCGATTATTATCCGCCTAATCCGATTACTTCCCGCCTAATCTTATATACCCCCGATTATTTTTAGATTGCAAGTATAAAAAAACTTTTTATTTTTGTTATTCAATCATTTGAATGGAGAGTTTGTGATGTTTTACAATAACTTGTGTTCAAATTTTAATAAAAATCATAAATTTGTAATAAAAATCATAAATTTTTACAATATTGGATTAATATATTTTAAAAATATTAAAATAACCCTAAAACTAATCCCCGATTAATTCTCGATTTTAATCCGATTTTCCGAATAATCGCTAGGCCCATGCCGAGCGTCGGACTAGCGCCTAGCGATTTTTCAAACAAGGAACATAATCATCGTTGCGTCATTTATTTTCCATATTAATTTTAATTAAATCACTAATTACTTGACGCATGTCAGGACAATATGTTCTTGGAATATATACAAAATTCTGACATAATTACATGTTGATCCACATACTTTTGAAACATTCACTTTTCATCCGTAATCGCTGGAGCCTTCACACTCAAGTATTCATTAAAAAAAGTCATTAGATCTATATATAACAATATTTGAGAAGTGTTTTTGCTGACGTGTCGGACTCTCGGCTCTTGTTGAGTCATTGATTTTACGTAATTACTTAATTACCCTTAATGAAATCTAATTAATTTTGGAAAAATTAAATTGAATTTCGGAATTAACCAGAAAAAAATAATTTTGGAAACAATAAACATGATAAAAATAGCTTGGTCACCACCAAGTGTAAGATGGATCAAGCTAAATACGGATGGTGCTTCACGCGGTAATCCGGGTCTAGCATCGGCTGGAGGGGTGTTGAGGGATGGTTCCGGTGTTTGGCGGGGAGGGTTCGCGTTGAATATCGGCATTTGTGCGGCTCCACTAGCGGAATTATGGGGTGTGTATTATGGTTTGTATATAGCTTGAGAGCAAGGCATCACGCGACTAGAGCTAGAAGTGGACTCCGAGATTGTGGTAGGGTTTCTTCAGACAGGGATAAGTGACACGTACCCTCTGTCGTTCCTGGTACGATTGTGCCATGGCTTCATATCAAGGGACTGGATAGTCCGTATTGCTCACGTGTATAGGGAGGCTAACCGTCTTGCGGATGGGTTAGCTAACTATGCGTTTACATTACCTTTAGGTTTTCATTTGTTTCCGACTCGGGTTGACGAATTGAGTTTAATTCTGTTAGAGGATGCTAATGGGACTGCGCGCCCAAGAAGTGTACGTGTATAGTTTTCTTTTTCTTTCGTTTGAATAAATGGTGGGAGGCATTGCTTCCCGCTCGCCTACCAAAAAAAATTAACATGATAATTAACCAAAAAAAAAAAAAGGAACAACGAAGTACAGTTAGGAAGCTTAATTGAATTCATCGTGTACTACGTCGTGTGAATATAATTCTTCTAAACGAAGGCCAAACTTGAAATCCTAACAT
>NW_003301927.1:0-1711 GCF_000004255.2 Arabidopsis lyrata subsp. lyrata | reverse complement strand
CATCGGGTTCTTCGTCGGGTGAATATAATTCTTCTAAACGAAGGCAAAACTTGGAATCCTGACATGAAGCATATATTCATAGCAATTACAGAGATCTAATAATTTAGTGATAGAATTTCACAAGGTGATCTGTCGAACCAGAATAGTCAAGCTTCTCATAGTATCTTGCCCATGTTAAGTCTTTAAGACGTCAATACTATCCTGCACCCTATAATTCTAACCAATGAAAAGGACAAATATTTATTACCTTGGATACAGAGTTGACGAAGAAACCTTGGATAAAAACTCGACGAAGAAACTTGTAAGTGTTAATGTATGATGAAGCTTCCATGAACGTGAATTCGTGATAATAATGAAGAAACGTGTGAATGGAGACGGTTGATGGTTTTTTTTTTTTTTTTTTTTTTTTTTTTTTTTTTTTACCTTTTGTGTAAACATATCTGTTTCATAATTTATCGGAAAAGGAATTATACCAAAAAAAAAAAATCGGAAAAGGAAAATATTTATTATATATTGATATATTTAAGATGATAATGTCAAATATCCGAAAATTATTAATCGGAGCATTAATATAAACATAAAAGAATACTATTCTAACCTTACTCAAATTAATAAGATTTAGATATCCGAAATTAATCGTAAACGGCTATTAATTGTTAAACTAATTAAAATAAAGATCAAACGTACCGGAATAGATGAAATTTTTGGTATGATCGTCGTGTTCGTCGTCGTTTCAATCTAAATATTTGGAAAAAAAAACGAACAAAAAAAATAATATGTAGATCAATGAAAGAGAACCCACCAATTTAGAAACGGTTATCACGCCATCGTATTGGTCGTCGGATGATTATAAGTCTCTAATCCGGAGATTGACTTGAACCCTGACAAAAACATATATTCATAGCATAAAATCGTAAATAGAAGGTAGAAGACCACCTATTAATCGGTTGTAACCTTGTGCAAAGTCGATTTAATTTTGACGAATGAAATGTTGGTGTGGTGTCAAAACTTTCTTGGGGAGACTCGAAGATGAGAGAGCTGAAGTCAGAGATAGGCAGAGAGGTTTACATGTGAATTAAGGTATGGAGTGCTAACGTGAACATGAACGTGAACGGCGGTGATTTTTGCACATAATAGCAATTAGATCGAGTTTTGGAAAAAAATATGGATCAACGTGACATGACGCATATGGATACCATGCATGTCTATCTATTGTAAATAAAAAATTATATTATTGTTCCGCCTTATTTTTGAAACAGAAAGGAATTTTCCCTTAAATTTTAATATATTTTATAAGATAGTATCAGATATAGTAGTAAATCTAAAATAGTTGTTATTATTCCATATTTTTACGGAAAAAAAGTAAATATTATTTTAAATAAACATGGATAACAATGAATAAATGACAATTTTACAAATATTTATTATTATGATAGTGATTTGCTTATTAAAATATGTAAATTTTCTTTTCTTTTTTTGTATTTATCGTCGAAAAATTTAGAAACCCTAAATCATGCACCGCCTCCTATTCAATATAAATACCTTGCTCATGGTATTCAATTTCAGATCATAACTAACCCTTGTTTTTTTTGTTCTTTTTTTTCAAACTTTTTTTTGCTTCTACCTAATTTTAATTTTTCTTTTTATTGTAGGGTGGATGTATGGAGGGGACGATGTGACTGGTGTATGGAAAATTTGGACCTAATTCAAT
>NW_003301928.1:0-3250 GCF_000004255.2 Arabidopsis lyrata subsp. lyrata | reverse complement strand
CACGCTGAACACCACCCCTCCATGGGAACATTTTATAGAGTTGTAGAAAACTGTCAATTTTACCAATTTTCCGTTATAATGGTTATAACAAAACTCTTCAATTAGCAAATGATTTATACATTTACCAAGAGCTCTTTCATCAAACAAAAGAAAATCTTCAATTTTTCTCTTTTTTTTTTATCCCGAATAAAGCCAAACTCACCATCAACAAATGATTTCTACGTTTATCAAGAACTTTTTCATGAGGCTGCATAAAACCACATTTTTGCTCTTCTTGTTTTTTTTATCATGGTTATAAACTCATAAATAAGAAAATAATTTTTACGTTTATCAACAGGTGTTTTATTAGGCTGTAAAAAAATCGTTAGTTTCACTCATTTTTTTGTTATCATGGTTATATCATATCTCATCAAACAGCAAATGTTTTCTACGTTTATCAAGAGCTCTTTTATCATGTTGTAGAAACTTATCAATTTTGCTCATTTTTCGTTATAATGGTTATAGCAAAACGTTTCAATCAGCAAACGATTTCTACGTTTATCAAGAGCTCTTTCATGAGACTACGGAAAAATAATCAAATCTTCTCCTCTTTTTTTGTTATCATGGTTATAGCCAAACTCATAATTAGCAAATGATTTCTACGTTTGTCAATAATTTTTTCGTGAGGCTGCAGAAACTGTCAATTTTGCTCATTTTTTGTTATTATTGTTGTGGCCAAACGCATCAATCAGCAAATGATTTCTAGGTTTATTAAGATCTCTTTCATTAGATTATAGAAAACCGTCAATTCTAGTTCTCTTGTTTTGTTATCATGGTTATAGCCATACTCATCAATCATCAAATAATATTTACGTTTATCAAGAGCTCTTTTATTACATTGCAGAAACCCATCAATTTTTTTTTTAATTTTTTATTATGGTTATAATCAAACTCATCAATCAGCAAATGATATTTACGGTTATCAAGGACATTTTTATAAAGTTGTAGAAACTGTCAATTTTACCCATTTTCCGTTATAATGGTTATAGCAAAACTCTTCAATTAGCAAATGATTTATACATTTACCAAGAGCTCTTTCATCAAACAAAAGAAAATCTTCAATTTTTCTCTTTTTTTTTTATCCCGAATAAAGCCAAACTCACCATCAACAAATGATTTCTACGTTTATCAAGAACGTTTTCATGAGGCTGCATAAAAGCACATTTTTGCTCTTCTTGTTTTTTTTTTATCATGGTTATAAACTCATAAATAATAAAATAATTTATACGTTTATCAACAAGTGTTTTATTAGGCTGTAAAATAATCGTTAGTTTCACTCATTTTTTTGTTATCATGGTTATATCATATCTCATCAAACAGCAAATATTTTCTACGTTTATCAAGAGCTCTTTTATCATGTTGTAGAAACTTATAAATTTTGCTCATTTTTTCGTTATAATGGTTATAGCAAAACGTTTCAATCAGCAAACGATTTCTACGTTTATCAAGAGCTCTTTCATGAGACTAAGGACAACCATCAAATCTTCTCCTCTTTTTTTGTTATCATGGTTATAGCCAAACTCATAATTAACAAATGATTTCTACGTTTGTCAATAGTTTTTTCGTGAGGCTGCAGAAACCGTCAATTTTGCTTCTTTTTTTGTTATTATTATTATAGCCAAACTCATCAATCAGCAAATGATTTATAAGTTTATTAAGATCTCTTTCATTAGATTATAGAAAACCGTCAATTCTACTTCTCTTGTTTTGTTATCATGGTTATAGCCAAACACATCAATCAGCAAATAATTTTTACGTTTATCAAATTCTTTTTCATGAGCTTGTAGAAAACCGTCAATTTTGTTCATTGTTTTTTTGTTTTTATTGTTATAGCCAAACTCGTTAATCCGCAAATAATTTCTATTTATCAAGTTCTTTTTCATCGGAGCCGTCAATTCTGGTTCTCTTATTTTGTTATCATGGTTATAGCCACACTCATCAATCATCAAATAATATTTACGTTTATCAAGGGCTCTTTCATTACATTGCAGAAACCCATCAACTTCTTTTTTTTATATCATGGTTATAACCAAACTCATCAACCAGCAAATGATATTTATGGTTATCAAGGACATTTTTATAAAGTTGTAGAAAACTGTCAATTTTGTTCATTGTTTTTCGTTATAATGGTTATAACAAAACTCTTCAATTAGCAAATGATTTATACATTTATCAAGAGCTCTTTCGTCAAACAGGAGAAAATCGTTAATTTTGCTCTCTTTCTTTTGTTATCCTGGTTATAGCCAAACTCACCATCAACAAATAATTTCTACGTTTATCAAGAGCTTTTTTATGAGGCTGCATAAAACCATCATTTTTGCTCTTCTTGTTTTTTTTTTATCATAGTTATAAACTCATAAATTCGAAAATAATTTCTACGTTTATCAACAGGTGCGCTTCGCCCGGGTGGAATGTTTTCTTAATATGTAAGAGATATTTGTATCTATGTATATAGTTTGTTTGACACGAATTTTATTGTAGTATTGAGTATAATATTTTTGATTAGGAATATAGTAGTAGAGTTAAATCTGTTGTATAAATTACAAGGCAAGTAATTGATAGTATAGATTAATGTGGGATAAGGGTTTGTGGGAATATTTTGATTACAAAGATAAAGCAATACACAAACATTCACATGTGTAATCTTTTGTTAATATGTAAGAGATATTTGTATCTATGTATATAGTTTGTGTTTAAGAATTTCATTGTAGTATTGAGTAAAATATTTTTGATTAGGAATATAGTGGTAAAGTTGAATTTTGTGTATAAATTGTAGGGGCAAGTAATTGATAGTATAAATTAATGTGGGATAAGTGTTTATGGGAAATTTTTGATTACAAAGATAAAACAGTATGCATATCATATTAAGTGTTTTAGGTCCCGATTAAGTGTTAGGCACGTAGATAACATAAATAAACGTTCTACATATATGAAGACCCGGAGTTAACGTATTAACATCATGTATATTTTATATTAATTTAGTAATAATATTGTACAATTTGAAGTGGTTATTTTAAATGTAATGCACATATATAAAATGATGACGCTATTTACAATCCGTTCAAGTGAAAAAGAGTATTGTGCTTTTTATTTCAATGGACGTATATATCTACATACCATGCATGTTTTTATTATTATTACCAGAGTTTCGGACAGAAACAAATGCTACTATCGACACAAATGATGTGTTTGAAGAGTTTCTTGTTCAGCT
>NW_003301929.1:1669-3458 GCF_000004255.2 Arabidopsis lyrata subsp. lyrata | reverse complement strand
TCTTCAGCTCTGATACCAATTCAAAGTTATGATTGCTAGAACTTAGAATATAAAGAACAACACTTCTTTATTAGATTTAGAAACTCTCACAAAACTAAATCTCTTCTCTCTAAGTCTCATGAAACATCCTTCCATGGACCCTTGTATTATATAGAACTTGGACATCTCCCAAGTCTATTAGGATTAGGTAAAACACAAACTCTATCTAGATACTTTATCATTATCTAAAACATATTTGTGAATATCCTTACTTATCTCTAGAAGCTTCTTCTTCTAAGAGATAACTTCTTCTTTAAGTCTTGAATTATCCAACACAAAAACAATGCTTCATTCCCAATACAATTGTTTTTTCTCCACTTTAATGAATTTGGATTTATCTTGTAGACTTGTAGGTCTTTTATTCCGCTTGCTATCATCAAAACCTCTCCAGACATCGTTACACCACAAAAGCATTAGCTTGTGATATTCTTCAGGAACAACTTAAGCCATTACCATTTTCGTTTAGTTTTTTTTTTTTTTTTAAATCCTCTGTTCCAAAACAGAGACTTGTTTGTCTAGGGTCTTTTATGGTTATATTTGTCTAAGGTCTTCTCGGTTGAATGATGTCGTTTTCTTTTAAATTTTGTCGAACTAAAAGTCTAAAATATGACTTATCGATAAACTGATCCATGTCTAATTATGCAACACAATTCTGTAACAATATCAAAGGACATGCATGAAGCTAAACCTAATAATGCAAAACACTAATTAGGATCAGTCAAGATCTATCACGAACGCAATTGTGTCACTTGGTTATGAAACCATTTAAAACTTTGAATTTGGAATCCACAATCAGAAAGAAACACAATTTGCGAAAAAAAAATGTGAGAGAAATATATGAGAATAGTTGTTATACCCTAAACATAAAACGTAGCAAAATGTAAGAGAAATAATCCTTACCAAAAACACAAAACTAGATAGCTTTAGAGCAACGATTTGCCACAAAAAGTTGGGAAAAACCAACGAGAATCCTTGAAAGGCACTGGCGATAAATCTGCAAGGTGTTGAAACCGTTGGACAACCAACCTCTTAAGAAAATCGTAAACGTAATTACTGTTTTCATTGCATAAACAACTCCCATTGTATCTACTAGGCTTACGATTACTAAAATATAAGCTGTTTTCCCCAAAACCATCTTTGGCTGCGACCGTTGTTCCTAGATCCAAAAGCAATGCTTCGTTCCCTAAAGAATATATTTCTCTCCATTTTGATGATTTTGGATCCATCTTGTAAATATCAAAGGAAGGTATCGCAAATGCGCGGGGTTTGATCATCAAAACCTCTCCGGACAAAGTTATAACAAGATGGCCGAAACCATATAGTGGAAATAATGTGAGACCATCCGGAGTTGTGAAACTTGCACATTCATTTGGAGAACCACCACAAGAGAAATCAAAAATAGTAATGTTTAGACTTGGACTAAGCACGTAAAGCTTGCTTTCTCTAAACACCATATCGGAGCAGCCTTGATTCTTCTTTAATTGAAACACTTTCCAGCTCTTGTTATTATCTCCTTTCTTATGATATGCAAAGAAGCACTCAAGGCTCCACACAACTAAGTAATCTCGGCTTCTTTCATCGACCCACAAAACCGCATTCTCTATTATAACTTTGGTGCTTTCACCAGAAGAATAACTTCCATAGCCTCCTTGATAAGTGAATGTCTTCAAGAAATCAGACTCACCAACCCTCTCAAACTTCATCTGCCGTCCATCCATTGCTTCCAAATTCGGAAGACGAATCCTCTCTC
>NW_003301929.1:0-1464 GCF_000004255.2 Arabidopsis lyrata subsp. lyrata | reverse complement strand
TCACTGGTATTTCCAAAAATTCGGAATTCCGTTTTTGTGGAACCTCATATGCAAAATATAAAGAATACATATATCAAGACATGCCAAAACCCTCATATGCAGAATAGAAAGAATACATAATTCAAATTATGCAAAGAAGAAGATAATCAATCAACTCATATATGAAAATAATAATTGATAACATAACTTCAAAAAAGTATTTGTTTGTTTTACATAGCTACAGATTTTTATATATATAACTTGACTCCTTCGTATCCGCCGTAGTAACTAATCTACTCGAGCCACTCACCGAATCCTCCTCCTAAGGTCAAACAAATTATTGCCGGTTCGGGTAAAAACACTTATCAGTATGATCTTTTCCCATCGTTTGAGCCAAACCCACCAAAGCTGCTCCTTCCGCCTGACTGAGAAGAACGGTCAGAGCCAAAGTCACCAAAACCAGAGGAACGGTTGTTTGATGATCCGCTTGAACGGCCATAATCACCTGAACGACCACCACCAAAACTGCTCCTTCCACCTGACTGAGAAGAACGATCTGAACCATATCCTTCAGGAGAACGCATACCGAAGCTCCCGAAACCAGAACGGTCAGAATCACCAGAATAACGGTTGCTTGATCCGCCTGAACGGCCACCACCATAGCCACCACTGCTGCCACCATAGCCGCCGCCTGAACGACCACCAAAGCTTGAACCGCGATCCCTCATGCCTCCTCCAAAGGACCCACCGGATCGAGAACCTATTCCTTCAAACATGCTTGCGCTTCCACGTTCCACAGCAATGCTAGGGAGCTGAATTCAAAACCCAATGGATACAAACATTTACTCCATGCATTCAGGAAAAGAAACAAATAGCTAAAAAGAAAGTCAGATTATCTATAACCTCGGTGAATCGGCTCCCAACTTCTCTCTCAATTATTTTTACAGCCCTGGATTGATCTTGACTGTAGATGAGAATAGCACTTCCTTTCTTTCCAGCACGACCCGTTCGCCCGGTTCGATGAACAAATGTCTCCGTGTTATTAGGAAGCTCATAGTGAATGATCTAATTACAATCACAACACGGATAGATAGGTTTAGTTAGATGAGAAACACACCTTGTTTAGAGTATGAAAAGTGTAGTTTTGACTCACCAAATCGACATTAGGCACATCAAGTCCACGGGCAGCAACATCAGTTGCAACAAGAATTTTGAAATGCCCATCTCGGAAACCAGCAAGCGTTCTTTCCCTCTGACTCTGGGATATATCACCGTGTAAAGCTTCGCATTTGAAGCTTCTCGCCAATGCATATGAAAGGCGATCAGCATCTCGTTTTGTTTGTGTAAAAACAATGCATTTTCCTCCTTTAGCATGCTCCTGCACAAGAAATGTCATCATAAACTCTTGCCATACACAAATAAATTACTCTGGGAGTGGAAAATACAAAATTCATATCTTATCGATTTTAAAGCGAAGCAAAGAAA
>NW_003301930.1:1688-3769 GCF_000004255.2 Arabidopsis lyrata subsp. lyrata | reverse complement strand
AAAAAGAAAAAAAAAAAAAAAAAAAAAAAAAAAAAAAAAAAAAGGGCAGGTTTTTGTGATACTAGCTAGTACCCGCAAAATGCCCTGATAGCCTGTTAGGGCCGGACCGGGCTTAAAATATAGGTTCGGAATTTTTACGGGCCGGGCCGGGCTGGGCTCAAATATATACGGGTTTTGCGGGTTTCGGGCCGGGCCGGGCCAGGCTAGCCCGATTGACATGCCTAGTAGCAACTCATTATTGAAATCACCGTGGAAAGACTTGAACTCTTATATCTTAATGTTATGATAAAATCTTTCAATCATTGAACTACCATGAGTTGGTTAGTAAATTGTGCATGCATGATCAATTTTTCGTAAAATTTGGATTTCCAAATAAATTAATGATAATTTTCTCTCCAAAAAAAACTCATGAAGATTTACAAAAGCATAGAAAAGTACTTCATTCCTTCAGAAAAGAAAAAAAGTTATGTAGTTACAACTTGCTAATGTGGTTGGATACAAACAGAAATGTTAAGAATGTAATAGTAAAGGAAAAGGGTTGAAGTTGGTAAACCTACAAGGCTACAACTAACGACCAACATTATTATGTTCTTTCTTACTTTCTTACTTTTGTTATAGAACTTGTTGTTCTATTGATTAATGAATGAGATTTCGATACATATATATACATGATGAGGGGAGACAAATCCCCATTGGGCTAGTAAACCCTAAAGCCCAAAAGCCCACTAAGTACAATATAGGCCGTCATAAGGAGAATCTTCAAGAACATGGGCATGGGCCTTCTAGGACATGGACATGGGCCTTCTAGAATATTCATAAGGTCCACGGTTATGGAGTCCATCCAACATGTGGTTTATAACACTCCCCCTTGGATGACATAACCGTGTAGATGCCAAAGGATCTCAGTAATACGCTTGGGGATGCTGCCTCATTAAAACCTTACCAGGAAAACCCATTGGGACAAAACCATGGTTAAGGAAAAAGAGTACAGCACGTATTACTCCCCCTGTTTTGGTCATCCCTGCAAGTCCTTAAGTCTCCGCATTCCAATTTGATGCGTGAGCTTCCTCAATGTCGATGTTGGTAATGCCTTGGTAAAGAGATCGGCTGAGTTGTCGCTGGATCGAACTTGTACCACTCGAACTTCTCCATCCCTTTGCAAGTCATGCGTGAAGAAGAACTTTGTTAGAATGTGCTTCGTCCGATCTCCCTTGATGTAGCCGTCCTTGAGCTGAGCGATACAGGCTGTGTTGTCTCCTCATATGATGGTCTTTGATGTTGTAGTAGCTGCGCCTTGAAGAAGGCTGCCTACGTACCCTTGGAAGGGATCAAGCCACACGTAGTTCCTATCTATTGACCATGCCATAATCTGATTTTACCTGCATCAGCAAAACAAACTAAACCAAAGCAAACTAGACCTTCTTTGGTTAGATCAGTATAGAATAAAACCCAAATAAACAAACATAGGAAGAATAGAATTTAAAATTTAACCAAACCTTCCTTCAAACCTTTCTAGTGCCTTTGGGTTGATCATGAACTAAATTTAGGCAAAGGAGGTTCACGGCAAAACATATGTCTGGTCTAGTGTGGCTAGCCAAGTACATTAACGCTCCTATGGCACTAAGGTATGGCACTTCAGGATCGAGAACTTCTTCCTCATCCTTCTTTGGACCGAATGGATCACTATCCAATCCGAGGCTTCTCACCACCATTGGGCTGCTCAATGGGTGGGCCTGGTCCATATTGAATCTCTTGAGTACTTTTTCAGTATATGCCTTTTGATGCACAAGGATTCCATTATTCACGTACTCAAGTTGCAATCCCAAACAGAATTTTGTCTTGCCTAGGTCTTTCATCTCGAATTCTTTCTTTAGATATTTGACTGTTTGGGCGATTTCCCCAGAGGTTCCAAGGATGTTTAAATCATCCACATATACTGCTATTATCACAAACCCTTTGTTTGCAAATTTCTTTATGAAGATACATGGACTGATGGGATCATTCTTATAACCTTCTCTGACTAGGTACTCGCTTTATCTATTGTACCACATGCGTTCCCTTTGTTTCAGTCCATAAAGTGA
>NW_003301930.1:0-1183 GCF_000004255.2 Arabidopsis lyrata subsp. lyrata | reverse complement strand
TAATCGATTTGAGATTAATTATGGTCAGGACGTGTAATACTTTGCAGCTTGGCGTCCCAAGCTACATAATATGGTACGTGTACGTTAGAGCCGCCCGGCGTAATCTCCATGTCTGGGATGGTTTCCTTAGTAACCTCGGATTCCTATGGCACCTTTCTTTGATTTTCGAGGATTTTTATCTTTGGAACCTATTGGTCTACCACGTTTCTTTCGTGTGTTAGACTCGGTAGTAATTTCATTGATTCCCTTTTGGATATCAATACGTACTGGTGCATTACAAGCTGGTATGTACGTTTTTGTAATTTTCTTTGGGTCAGCAAAGGAATCTGGCAATTGATTAGCTAGCTTTTCAAATGTATAATCTTATGGACCTCTGATTCTCATGCCAGAGTCCGAGGATCTTGCCAATTTAAGGATGTTTGATTCCATTATATTTCTTTTATTGCTTTACCCAGCTTGTTCGTCTCTCCACCTATAGTAGGAAATTCGGATTCATTCAAATGACAATCCGCGTATCTAGCCTTAAATAGATCACCCGTAGTTGGCTCTAGATACTTAATAATGGTGGGAGAATCAAATCCAACATATATTCCCATCCTCCTTTGAGGTCCCATCTTTGTTTCTATGTGGTGGAGCAATCGGTACATATATGGCACACCCGAAAGTCTTTAGATGGGATATGTCTGGCTCATGACCCATAAGTAATTGGGATGGTGAATATCTATGTTCACTAGATGGCCTTATGCGTATAAGTTCTGATGCATGTAAAACAGCGTGTCCCCAAGCGGCTACTGGGAGCTTCGACCTCATGAGTAATGGTCGAGCTATCAATTGAATTCGTTTAATGAAGGATTCCGCTAATCCATTCTGTGTATGTACATGTGCTACGGGATGTTCCACACTTACCCCCATGGACATACAGTAGTCATTAAACGCTTGGGACGTGAATTCACCGGCATTGTCTAGACGTATAGTCTTAAGCGGAAAATCTGGAAAGTGGGCTCGCAGTCTTATTATCTGGGCCAATAACCTAGCAAACACTTGGTTTCTAGTAGATAGGAGACAAACAAGCGACCATCTTGTCGATGCATCAATGAGGACCATACATATATCTCCTTGTATCCTTTCCAGAAATTTTAAGGTCTCTTTATTTACCTTAGCCGGTGGATGGCCTTATAATGAG
>NW_003301931.1:2169-4210 GCF_000004255.2 Arabidopsis lyrata subsp. lyrata | reverse complement strand
AGATAGAGTCGAAATCTCTATGCGTACTTGAGCTCTACGATGGTATTCTAATGCGTTATGTCACATCTTCTCCGGCCTATCTCGGGAAAGAAACAGAAGCTTTAGACTTTGACCTCACGTATTACCGAGCCAAAAATCCGTTAGCACCGCGACTATACGAAGATTTTATAGAAGAAATCGAGCAAATTGCGTTGTTCAAGTACAACGCCTTGCCGCATTGGGGTAAGAACAGAAATTTAGCGTTTGATGGAGTGATTAAAAAGTACAAGAACGTGCCGGCATTCTTCAAAGTTAAAGAAAGCTATGATCCAATGGGTTTATTCTCAAGTGAATGGACCAACCAGATCTTAGGAATCAAAGGAAATGTGACGATAATAAAAGATGGATGTGCATTAGAGGGTTTGTGTATATGTTCGGAGGATGCACATTGTGCTCCGACCAAAGGATATTTGTGTCGACCAGGAAAAGTCTACATAGAAGCTAGAGTATGTACACGTGTTGATGACATAAGTGTGATCCAATCATTAAGTTACTAATCTTCATTGCTTCTTTTATATATCAGATTCTTATCTTCTTTATGTGTGGTCGATATTTATCATGACGAGGTATTGTTAATGTTGTTGTAACAGTAAAAAAGTTAGGGGGGACAGTAAAAAAATCGAAATTTCGTGAGGCACGATGTGCCTAGCTAAAAATTTCGATGTCTTGGTTTCTACTTTCGACTAATGAAAACTAGAAAGAAAAAAATCAAAGTCAAATTACATTCAAGGTGTTGTATCTTGAAACTTTTTCCACTGAGGATTATGGGTTTAGTATTTATTTTGCCAAATGCGCATGTTCATAAATCATTAGGTTATTTTATACCTTGCGCTAGAAATAAGACCCTTTGTTACTAAATCAGTAATGATGTTAATACTTGAGTTATAAAACCAAAAACAAAATACAAACTTGTGAGATATATACCTTAAAGAGCATGATAATTTTAAGGATCGAGTATTGTGGACTTCAAAGTTTGAACCGAGTACGAAATGAAATTCGTGAAAACTCAAGACGTTGACACGTGTGTGCACAGAAGCATATTATATATATATATATATATATCTGATATTTATTTTCGCACATACATATTTTTATTATAACTTAATTTTTTGTATTAGAATTAAAACGGGAAACTTTATATTCTAAAAATCAAAAATAAAAAAAAAACTTTAAACTTTCAATTTTAACATAGAATTATGTTTAGTTTAATGCTATTATTATATGTATGTGAAGATTTCATACCATAACACTGCATAGGATTTAGCAAAACTTTTTGAGAAAAGTTTGAACTAAGACTCAACTAATGGCAATGGGTGTAGTATATAGTTTCTAAAATGGTTGTTGGCTTTTGGTTTTTAGTTTTTGAGTTTTTTTTTAGGATTTTTGGTGTAGATTTTACTTTCTTAAAAATTTGAATGTTAATTAATTTCAGTTTTTGATTTTTATGTTAATGGATTATTTTTCCTTTACAAAATAAAAGAAATTTATAATGTGATTGATGGTTTTTGAAAGAAAAAGCCAAAAAAAAATGGATTTTGGTTTTTCTTTGAAAATTTATTAAAGAAACACTCAAAGACTAGATTCTCTATTTTTTATGAAATTTTGTTTTTTCAATATCTTGAATATGGCTATAAAATAAATTTTGGAAAAAAAAAACTAAAACCCAAAATTAGTTCAAAAACTACATACGTTCATGGCCATATTTTAATATACTCAAGGTCTTGTTTCTCTTTTTTTCCCCAAAAAAAAAAAGTTTAATATACGCAAGACATTACAGACTTGAATTATTAATGCTACGAAATTTGTATGATAATTACTAGTTGAAATTGTCTTGTACACAGTACATGTACATGTATACAGTAAAACCTTTATAACTTAATACTCTATAAATTAATAACTTCTCTAAATTAATAACTTTTTCCGGTCCCGAGTTGGGACCAATGTACCCTATGACCTAAATCGATAAACTAATAAGCTAATAATTTTTTTGAAAATCTCATAT
>NW_003301931.1:0-1291 GCF_000004255.2 Arabidopsis lyrata subsp. lyrata | reverse complement strand
GCATCCACACAATCTCTATATATACCAAACATATTTACAAAGCCGACATTCACAACATATATTCAACAAAATTGAATCAAACCCCATGGCATTTACTTCTCCTCCTTCGTATGCAATGGTTCCCAGAACGCTACGTTTTGGCGCACCCTAATCGGGTTATATTATATATTTACGCTTGTACACACGGCAGTCTCAACACCACCGGATGATCCTGTCAAATGTGTGTCGGGAAACATGAACTGTACAGTCACTAACTCATACGGAGCCTTCCCAGACCGGTCCACATGTCGAGCCGCCAACGTGGCATACCCAAAAAACGAAGCCGAGCTTGTATCTGTCGTGGCTGCAGCCACTCAAGCCGGACGGAAAATGCGTGTAACTACTCGATATTCCCATAGCATTACTAAGCTTGTGTGTACCGACGGAACCGACGGTTTGTTCATAAGCACAAAGTTTCTAAACCACACGGTGCAAGCCAATGCAACGGCCATGACCTTGACGGTTGAGAGTGGCACGACGCTTAGGCAGTTAATCGCTGAAGCGGCTAAAATTGGATTAGCGTTGCCTTATGCACCGTATTGGTGGGGACTGACCGTGGGTGGTCTGATGGGAACCGGTGCTCATGGGAGCTCATTGTGGGGTAAAGGAAGTGCAGTCCATGATTATGTGACCGAGATCAGGATGGTTAGTCCTGGTTCGGCCAACGACGGGTTTGCAAAGATTAGAGTTTTAAGCGAGATTACAACTCCTAACGAGTTTAAGGCGGCTAAAGTTTCTCTTGGTGTCCTTGGCGTTATCTCTCAGGTTGGAAAAATTAAATTTTCATTTTCATTTTTTACTACAAAAAGACAATACCATATAGTTCTAAGCCATTTTCTTTACATTTTACAATGTTTTAGATGTTTACGTGCTTTTTTTTGTTTTTTTGTTTTTTTTTGTTTCTAAAGGTAACTAACATATGTACAAGAGATCACTAACATATACTATGAAAAATGATTCGGATTTCGAAGATCAAGCCGTGACTTTTGGAAAGAAACACGAGTTTGCGGATTTCATATGGTTACCAAGCCAAGGCAAAGTGGTGTATCGAAGAGATGACGAGTACCCGTCAACACATCGGGCAATGGTTTGTTCGATTTTTTGCCCTTCCGTTCACAACTCTCTGCGGCGATAGCCATCATAAGATCATCAGGTAATTCTCACCTATCCTTATTTCTAAGGTTTTGCATTAAATTTTAAAAATGAACGTAAAGGTACAATCTTGTTCGTTGATAACAAAGAAAAAATAAAG
>NW_003301932.1:2406-3636 GCF_000004255.2 Arabidopsis lyrata subsp. lyrata | reverse complement strand
CACACAAAAACAGTCGCATCTTGACTTACTTCTTGAGTCATTCAGCAACTCCATCAGACAAACTCTTGTATTACTTCTTGACTCATTCAACAACTTAATCAGACTGCAGCTACATCTTCAATCTCCCCCTTTTTGACTATGTTTGTGAACTCAACAGTTCTAACTCCAAAACAACATCACGAAACACATCATCATTCTCCCCCTGAATGAGTCACAACATGGTCAAAACTACTTAGAAAATTCTCCCCGCTTTGCAATACGAGGTTGATAGCCTAGTACACCACCTCCATAGAAATCATCTTTCCTAACCCAAATCTTCCTGCGCCTTAAGCCTTCATGACTGGATTCTCGAATGAATCTGAAACAATTCCTCTTAATATGCCCTTGAACTCCACAATGATAACATGTAGGACCATGAAATCTCTTATCATAAGCATTCTCCATTCGATTTCTCTCCCTCAACAATCTGAAACACCTTGGCCTAATATGCCCAACAATACCACAATGATGGCAAACAGGTCGAAAAACTCGTTGAGGTGCACTCTGCAGTTCTTTAACTTTTCCTGTATCAGACTCTGTACCAGTTCTCGTAGTAGTTCTTGTACCGGATGCAGTCTCTGCCATAGTTGCAGTTTCTGACACACTTCCTGATCCAGACGTGATTTTTCCACCATAAACAAACACTGGATCTGATTTTGAAAGTTTTCCTTCAAATCCAAGGCCACACTTATCAATCTTGCCAATATTCAGAATATGATCCAACTTCTTTGTGCCATTATTAAGCATCCTCAAATTCTTTTGAGTTTCTTCAAGTTGTACTTTGGCTTGTGATGCTTCTTCTTCTTTTTCTGCAGCATATTTCTGTACTTCAATGACTTTAGCCTCTAACTTGAGTTTCTCCTTAGTTAACACTGAATTCTCTTCAACCATTTTAAGCCAATGCTCATATAAGGCTCTATAATTCTCAGCAAATTCTTCATCATCAACACTCTCTGCATCACTATCACATTCATCGTTTTCACTTTTAATTACAGGTCCTGTTGCAGATGCTGATGCAGACCCTGTTGCAGATGTTGATGCAGACCCTGTTGCAGATGCTGATGCAGACCCTGTTGCAGACACTGATGCAGACACTAATTCAGAGACTGACGCAGAATCTATATCTGAACTAGAATTGACAGTTGTCCAAGCCACAAAATTCTTCAGATCTTCTTCTTCTTCATCTGTATC
>NW_003301932.1:0-2108 GCF_000004255.2 Arabidopsis lyrata subsp. lyrata | reverse complement strand
GACAACATTCATGGCCTTCTTCTTATGCTTTTGTAGATTGGCGCATTCCGAACGAACATGTCCATATCCTTTGCATTCAAAACATTGCACATTCTTTGATGAACTTCTCAACTCTTCATCAATTCTATCCTTCCTCTCTTTTCCCTTTCGTTTCAGATATTTAGTAAACTGTCTTGACAACATAGCCATTGAATCTTCAGTTGATGATCCTTTAAGAGCAACTCCAATGTCAACTTCCTTCTTCACTTCATCTACCTTCTTCATCTTTCCTTTAGCTTCATATGCTTTGCTTAACTCAAAAGCTTGAAGAATCCCAACAAACTCATCAAAAGCCATCTCATCTAGATTATGAGCTTCTTCAACTGCAGAAATCTTTGACTCAAATTTTGCAGGCAATGATCTCTTCAACTTCTTCACTAGCTTTTTGTCCTTGTAGACCTTTCCAAGAGCAAACGATTCATTAGATATGTCACCTAACTTTGCACTAAAATCAGCCACAGTTTCCTCTTCTTCCATCCTTAGATTCTCAAATTGCGAAGCCAACATATCCAATTTCGTTCTCTTAACACTTGTAGTACCTTCAAACATATTCTCCAATGTCTTCCATGCTTTTTGAGCTGATGCACATTGAGAAATCAACTTAAAGCGGCTTGAATCAATAGCATTGTAAATTGCAGTCTTAGCCTTAGAATTGCAACTTGATAGCTTTTTCTCTGCAGCAGTCCACTTATCTCTTGGCTTGAGACTTACAACTCCATCATCATCCGTAACTTTAGGAGCCTCCCAACCAAGTTCAATTGAATTCCAACAATCTTCATCAAGATTACTAATAAAAGCTTGCATACGAACCTTCCAATATCCATAATTCGCTGAATCAAGAAGTGGTGGTCTTGTCATAGATGTACCTTCCTTGTATGACTCCATCTCACACGATTCACAGCTCTGTCTTACTTTCTGAACGATCTCCTGAACAATCTTCTAAAGAATCTCCTAAACCTCACCCTGATCTACCCGAAACATGACTAAATCTCTATCGAGAACCCGCTCTGATACCAATTGTAAGTGCGGATGAGGTAAGATAAATTGTAGAAAGTAAACGAGACAAGAAATTTGTTAACGAGGTTCGGTTTTTCCTACTCCCCGGGACCAAGTCCAGATTTCGATTTCACTAGAACAAGAAAGCAAATTACAACCAATTAGCAAACGCGTAAAACAAGCCCAACCCTCTTGATTTACCGCTCCCTTCTATAACGTGAAACCTTAAGGATAATCTCTACCCTTAACTAAACTCCCCTTGAGTCTAGATTTAATCAGGATAACCTAACCCTGAGCTAAACTCCCCTTGAGCCTAGACTTCAAAACAAAACCACTTGATCACACAAAGCACAAAACCCGCAAAACTAAGTTGCACAAAACCGCGAAACTATGTCGCACACACCCTCTGAAAGCTCTCAATGATTTGCCTCTATGCCTCAGCTCTCTTGCTCCTCAAAGACGTCCTCAGCTCCTCCTTATATAGCCAAAACGATTTCCTAATCACCATAGGAGAAGATTTCCAATTTCCATAAGAAAAAGTAAATTTCCTTTTATACTTTTCCTTTTTCTCACCAAACTCCACTTTCATCAAGTCTTCCAAATCTCTTTAAGTCCTTTTTCCTTTGTGATTCATCCTCTAAACACGCTCCAAACATATCTTCTCAAACCTTCTAGAAACCGACACTCACACAAAAACAGTCGCATCTTGACTTACTTCTTGAGTCATTCAGCAACTCCATCAGACAAACTCTTGTATTACTTCTTGACTCATTCAACAACTTAATCAGACTGCAGCTACATCTTCAATCTCCCCCTTTTTGACTATGTTTGTGAACTCAACAGTTCTAACTCCAAAACAACATCACGAAACACATCATCATTCTCCCCCTGAATGAGTCACAACATGGTCAAAACTACTTAGAAATTCTCCCCGCTTTGCAATACAGAGGTTGATAGCACTAGTACACCACACTCCATAGTAAATCATCTTTCCTAACCCAAAGAACCTAGATACTGCTTAAAATCATGACTATGCTGCACTGCCGTCTAGGGGACTACTTTAAGTTTTTTTT
>NW_003301933.1:2131-3872 GCF_000004255.2 Arabidopsis lyrata subsp. lyrata | reverse complement strand
ATTTCTAAAAATGTACTGATTCTTACTCTATATTGGCCTTCTGAAAAATCAGGACAACAGGGAATTTATCACTCTTCAGGGATTGTGTATTTGTTTTCTCTAAAGATTAAACCATATGTCGAGTTTTAATAATAATGAGATTGCATAGTGCCTACTCCATTAAAAGTACTGGACCAACCAACTCTATGCTTCGTTGCCTTCGTTGGTCCAATTTAAAGCAGAACAAATTCTTAAACGACTATAATTATTATCCATCAAAGCGATTATGCAAAAGTAAACTTTGTTAATAACAATGAAAGCAATATAGGCATTTAAGAAATGCGTATAACTTTCACGTGTAAGCACTTTGAGAGGTCCAAAATAACTTGCACAAATGACATCAAGGAGCGCATATAAATATTTTTTTGCCCAAAAAAAGAAAAAGAACAAAAAAAGAGAGAGCATATAATATGTTGATTTTGAACTCGTTTTTCTAGGTTAGTTTCTTTATTCTGTAGCTTTGAATTTGTTTTAAAAGAAAATGTGGTCGTTTTTTTGTCAACAAAAATGTGGTCTTTTTACATGTTGATGTTTTGTTGTGACAAAAAAACGTATATATGTCTTGTACTTGTTAGAAGAAACTCCGATGTTTGGTTTTTAAAGTTTGAATATATGCCACTACCATAGTACCATGTGTTTGTAAAACAAAAACGGAACAATAATGTTTACAATCTCTAGTTTATTAAATCGGGTTAGCTGGTAAAAATTCATTATTAAATTGATTTATAACTAATTAAATAGAGATAAAACAGTTATCATAAAGGAAGAAAAAAGAAACTAAATCGAGCAAATACTTGAAAATATGTGACGCACAAAACATAGTATATATCAACATGCTAATAGGTTTGCTATTCTAACACCAATTATGGTTTTACGTAAAGTTCAGACGTTTTTATTTGTACAAGTAACGGAATACTAAATTGCATGTCGTTGTTATTAGATTAAGAGATAAAGAAGAGGATAATTTCACATTAATCTGAAAATGTACTGTACAAAGAGTATTTATACTATACATAATTACAGCTGTATATACTAAATAACTATATACAATTATATGCTTAATACCCCCCCCTCAAGTCGAAGTCTTCAAGCCGGAAGAAAGAGACTTGAGAAAGCATAACGAGACATGAGCATCTTGAATGTCTTTGGAGGCAAAGCTTTTGTGAACAAATCGGCAAGCTGATTATCTGTAGTCACATGGAGCAAGTTCAGAAAGCCAGCTCGCAACCGATCACGAACAATGTGGCAATCTATTTCTATGTGTTTGGTGCGTTCATGAAAGACTGAGTTTGAAGCAATATGTATCGCTGCAGTGCTGTCACAGTAAAGGTTTGCAGGACCAGTAACCTTGATGTGAAGATCTCTGAGAAGTTGGCTTAACCAAAGAAGTTCACAAGTTGTGTCTGCTAAGGCCCTGTATTCAGCTTCAGCACTACTTCTGGAAGCAGTTTGTTGTTTCTTGGCTTTCCAGGAAATCAGAGAATTGCCAAGAAAAACACAGTAACCTGTAGTAGATCTTCTGGTATCTTGACATGTGCCCCAATCAGAATCTGAGAAAGCCTGCAGCCTGATCTCAGACTGAACAGAATAGAAACGACCTCTGCCTGGATCACCCTTTAATATCTGACTATACGGTGAGCTGCAGCAAGATGATCAGTCCTTGGTTGAGCCAAAAACTGGCTCAATTTGTGAACTGCAAAAC
>NW_003301933.1:0-1611 GCF_000004255.2 Arabidopsis lyrata subsp. lyrata | reverse complement strand
AATAAAAATATTGGTTGACACATTTGACAAACAAGGTATGTTCAGACTCTGATGGAACAAAGCCATCTCTCAACAGTACTTCAGAGATTTCTGTTCCATTGCCTAGAAGCCTGCTTGAGCCATACAGAGATTTATGAAGTTTCCAGACAGCATTTGGAGGAAGTATTTGACCTGATGGTGGAGTATAACCCGGAGGCAAGTCCATATATATCTCTTCTTCTAAATCTCCATGTAAAAAAGCGTTGGTAACATCCATTTGAGTCAAAGACCAACCATGTTTAGCAGCTAAGTCCAGTAGTAACTTGACAGTAACAAGCTTAGCGACTGGAGAAAAAGTGTCAATATAATCCACACCCTCTTGCTGTGTGAAACCTTTTGCTACTAAACGGGCTCTGTATCTATCAACTGTTCCATCAGCATTATGCTTAATGCGATATACCCATCTGCAACCTATGGGCTGTTTCCCTTCAGGTAAAGAGACAACAGAGAAAGTGCCTGTATCAACACAAGTCTGAAGTTCTTCATTCATAGGTGCATGCCATTTTTCAGATCTGACAGCTTCAAGAAAAGTCTTTGGTTCTGACTCTGTTGAAATGTTCAGTATAAACTGCTGATAGTGCAGATTCAGCTTTGAGTAGTCAATAACAGATGACAAAGGATGGGCTGTATTACCACTGGGAGTTGCCACATTCCGAACCAAATTGCAGTGATAATCCGAAAGGTAGGATGGCACACGAGTGTTTCTCTTAGGCCTGTTTGCATTAACAGGAATAGTATTCTCTGACTCCCCTGAAGAACCACTACTATTTGATTAACTTCAGAAGAAAAGGAAATAGGAGATGAAAGAGATGTATCTGGGATAGGAAGAGGAAGAATGCTTGGGGAGAAAAGATCTAAAGTAGAAGAAGGAAGCTCAGAAGATTGAAAAGGATATATGTCTTCATGAAAAATGACATTTCTGGAAATAGAGATTGAGTGAGTTTCAAGATTGAGGACTTTATAGCCCTTGTAACCAGAGGGATAGCCAATAAAAACAGAAGCTTCTGCTCGAGGAGAGAATTTGTTTCTATCCTTTGGATAAGTAGAGGCATAACAAAGGCAACCAAAATTTTTTAAATGAGAGTATTTAGGCTTTTTATTCATGAGAAGATCATAAGGAGTTTTGTTTTGTAATAAAGGAGAAGGAGTTCTGTTAATGAGATAGACAGAAGTTCTTATACATTCACTCCAATATATAGTAGGAAGATTTGATTGAAAAAGAAGTGCTCTAGCAACATTTAGAATATGTTGATGTTTTCTTTCTACCACAGAATTTTGTTGTGGTGTATCAACACAAGAAAAGTAGTGAAAGATGCCTTTAGATTGAAGAAGTGATGTAAAAGATAATTCAGGAGCATTATCAGAACGAATAGCCTTTACTTTAGTAGCATGTTGTGTTTCAATAGAATTGAGAAAAGAAGGAAAGACTTGTAAAACATCATTTTTATTTTTCAAGAGATAAATCCAAGTGACACGAGTACAATCATCGACAAGAGTAAGAAAATATCGAAAACCTTCATGAGAAATAACAGAGAAAGGACCCCAAACATCCATGTGAACAAGATCAAAAGG
>NW_003301934.1:1625-3657 GCF_000004255.2 Arabidopsis lyrata subsp. lyrata | reverse complement strand
TATTGTTGAAAACTCTTTTGAAAACCTCCATTGACACATGCTCTAAATTTTAAGAGGTCTTAGTAAATTAAGTTGTATTTAGGTTAAAATCAAATACTTTTGAACTATCTATAAAACTAAAAAAAAGCTAGTATATATTAGAAAAACTTGTTAAAATTTCTCATAGAACGAAAACATATAACATTAAAAGAAAAATATTTAGAACCGAAACAATGATTGTTATGAGAATAAATCCATTATTTTTTTGTATTTTTAATATTATATTTATTAGAATTGAGAAATTTAGCTAAAAGAAATATTTTTCAATATCATTATTAAACTAAAACTTTCGTCATCAGTTTGGTAAACTAGGTTTTATTTTAATTGACAACCTATAATACTCTTCATTATCACTTGAATTTTTTTTGAGAAATACATATTTTACAATACCCTTTTTAAAAAAGGGAAATTTTTAAAAAATGGCTCTATATGTTGTCCAATTTCAATTATAATGGCTTATGGTGGCTAAACCCCAAATCATCTTTATAAATCATCTAAAAACTTTCTAAAACCCTTATAAATTCTTTGTAAAACTATTTCAAATCTTATAAAATGGAACAACATGTGGAGGGAATTTTGAAAATGGTATTGTAAAAAAAGGTATTGTAAAAAAAGGTATTTTTGAAATTAACCTTTATAACATGGTTTATAGAATATATAGAAAATAAAAATATAATAATAAAGGAGTAAGAGATGCATATTATTTTAATTATTTTATTATAGAAAGTTTGATTTCTAAAGTTGTTAACTCACATTAGAACGGAAAAATTCATTAGATAATGGACAATTGTAGAAATTTGTGTCAATTCAAACATCAAATGTTACCACTTACCACGTATTAAATCTAAATTTGTTAATATATCTAAACAGAAAATTTGAAAAACTCCATGTTCGGTACATAATCCTTACACACTCCATGTGAAATAGTAGTAAGATATGTGATCTATCTAGACACAACTTTAGCTGCAGCAAATATGCACATAGATAACGTTGATTTATAGGGGTAATTGCCAAAATGGGCATTATTTGGCCCAGAAATTTGGATAAAGGAACATCTACCGGGCCTTTCAAATTGGGCATTTATCACTCGTGCGAAATTACACATTTGCCCTCTAAAAGTTGGGCGGGATTGGAATTGCTTGAATTCGGAAAACTGACGACGGAGATGACATCTCCAACAGTGCCGGCTTTTTTGTGGCTGAGAAACGACGATGTGTAAGCTTAATCCGTGGGGTAGGTAAACGTGAGAAACGATACAGGATATAAGAAGAGTGGTAGGTGTTTGTGGATATTTGGATCTGATAATTGTTGTTTAAAATTGTTGGATTCATAAAGCTAGAGCTGAAGATAGAAGTTCATAGAGAGAAGGTGGCCGTTTGAACCATGAACTCTGAGGTAATGATTTCGCTTTTATACTCCTATACATATCCATTAGCTCTGGAATCGATTACTCTGAAGCTCATTGTGAGGTTACTGATGTTAAGTTGGAAACTCACACAACTGTCACTAGAATTTAGTTGTTTGTATGATGGGTAGTAGTCCGTTTCTGTTATGGATATTAGTCGGGTTTTTAATTATATTATGCAGAGCTATGTTTGTTGTCGTTTTGGATGCTAGGTTGAATTTTTTTTGGGTTTAAGTGGTTTTTGTACTTGTAGTCAGTGTATAGCAGAATGAATTCGTCAATGGAGTTTGGTTCTGTATCTTATAATAACTGTTCATGTGCAGGGAGATGAACATGCAATTATCGTGATTGCTGGTAGCTGGGAGTGCTGTGAAAATGGTATATGGGATTTTCTCATTGCAAAGGAGTGCTATGCCCGAAGCATATCAATGAGCATGACAATGAGTTATGACGAGCTGATAGCGAAAGTTACTGCGGAGTTTGATCTGTCCGAGATGACCCTGATGCCAAAGCTGAGTTATTGGCTTCCAAGCCAACTGTCAATGTTTTCAGTTAACCGCAGACCTCCTTAATAATTTCAAGTGAAAT
>NW_003301934.1:0-1336 GCF_000004255.2 Arabidopsis lyrata subsp. lyrata | reverse complement strand
TCAAATTCTCTGAGTGAGCCCAATACTGAGGATGAACTAATGTTGCGAGAGTTTGAAGCATTGGAGAAGCGTCAGGCAGATTTGGCTAAAGAGAAAGGTCAAACCAGTGCAAGGGAAAGGGGGAAGTCTCAATGTGATGGAGAGTCTGACGCCTATTTCACGGATGGGGTTGAAAGTTCAGGTTCTGATGAAAATGGCTTGACTGTGTCTGAGTTGACTGCGTACGCAAACTGGGGGGACCTTAATGACTCCGATTGGTCAGATGATTGGGCGGTTCCTGTTATGGAGGAAGGAGGCGCTTCTGCTGTTGAAGAACCTCAAGATGCTGTAATAAGTAATGAGTGGATGGAGGAACCAAGGCATTCCAGAGAAAGAGATGTTGGTGATGAGGTCCTCGCTTACTTGAATAGATCTCTTGATAAACCTCTGAGTCTGCAAGACACTGATGATATGGGTGATGAGGTGGGCACAATGCCACCAACTAATGCAGGACCTTCTACTGTTGAAGAACCTCAAGATGCTGTAATAAGTAATGCCTGGATGGAGGAACCAAGGCATTCCAGAGAACATCATGTTTGTGATGATGTCCTTGCTTACTTGAATAGATCGCTTGATAAACCTCTGAGTGTTGAAGACACTGATGATATGGGTGATGAGGTGGGGACAATGCCACCAACTGATGCAGAACCTGTGTTTGATGATGTCATTGACTTGACCAACACAGATGGATGTGCTCCTGTTTCAGCTGAAGATGATGCTATCTATATTGGACGTGTTTTCAAAGATAAAGTTGATATGCAGAACACCTTAGCCGTTTATGCAATCAAGAGAATGTTTCATTTCAGGCAGACAAGGTCTGATCCAAGAAGGCTAATCTTTGTGTGCGTTGACCCCAGATGTAGGTGGAGAGTGTTTGGGCATCGTGTCTCAGACAACTCTACAAATTTCCAGGTCCGAACAATGACTTTAACCCACAGTTGCACAATTGCGGCAAGGTCACAATATGGAAAGCAAGCTTCAGCTAAGGTTATTGGTTCTGTATTGGAGAAGAAGTTTGCAAACGGATTAAGGGGGCCAAGAGCTGCAGACATTCCTGACATTGTACTTGAAGAGCTGAAAGTATCTGTGACTTACATGAAGGCGTGGCATGCGAAAGAAGCAGCAGTTAGGAAGAGCAGAGGCAGTGACGAAGAGAGTTACAAACTGCTTGCTGGTTATATGTATTTGCTAAGGGAAGGTAATCCCGGGACTGTTTACAAACTTGAGCACAAGTTGGGTGCAAAAGGGGAGCACCCAGTTCAAATATCTTTTCTTTGCACTTGGTGCAAGCATTGCT
>NW_003301935.1:2737-4503 GCF_000004255.2 Arabidopsis lyrata subsp. lyrata | reverse complement strand
ATGACTCGATGTATAGAACTCCTTGGTATGGTCGTATTACAAAAAGTCAAAAGTCAACCAATTCCTCAAATGCTTGCAAAACCAAATCCAGCCAAGCAATTTTCAAGTGCTCCTTATTTCAAGAATAATTCCCATGGATAAATCCAAAACAAGAACATTACACAAAGTTCTACATAATTCACCTATCCTGACCAAACAGACAACAATGAATAATAAGAAGAAATACATCACCGATCCAACAGGTCCATATCGACCATTCGCTGTGTCAATCCAACGATCCACACACAAAAAAACATTACCCTTAAAGGTTTCTTTTCAAGCTTCTTTACGCGTGATCCTGTTGATTAGAAAGAAAAAACCAGAGGCAGATACATTAATTCATTATGTTTTGAAAGGAAGAATATTGACCTTTTTATATCGAATTTTCACCTGAAGCAGTAGATTCCAAGAGCCTCAGTGATCTCATGGATGACCGATGTTGCAAAGTGCAAGTATAATGACACTGTTTTGCATCAAAACAATTGGTTTAGAACGGGCAAAATAACTAAATAGTGAAAAAAGAAAAATCAACAGCTAAATAAGAGGCTTTTCTCTTTAGGAGCAAACCTGTGAATATGCAGTAGCCAAGAAGAACCCATAATTCGTCGACTAGAGGAACCCTGGGATATGAAGTTTCTCCGGTGTTAAAGACAAAAAAAACCAATGAAGTTTTCGAGGAAAATGTAAAGAGAGAAAAAACATACCCAGCATTCAATCTCGCGGTTAGCGCATTTGCGAGCGCAAAGGGAAGATAGAGTAGCGACTGCATTTTGAGTAAAAAGATTTCATAAGGCTACAATTTCAAAACCACTAAGATGGAGAAATTGGCAAGAGAAAAGTTATCGGATTTACCATGCACATGTTTGTTTTTAGTCCTTTAGGCTCATCACACAAGTGAGCAAGAATCATTCTTCCCTGCGAAAAAGAAAACATAGAAACTTTGTTCTATTACAACTTTTTTCGGAGTAATCGTGCTATTGATCTAACTTAAGATTTTTGAATCAAGACATACCACTAGAAAACCAAATGCAAGTCCAGTTCCGAGTACAACTAAGTGAGGGTATGTTGCTATGAGATTGATTGGAGACAAGTAATCCCTGTAAAAAAGAGGATCCAAATAATCTTTAACGATGAAGGAGAGAGTAAGATAACGTGGTCTTTTCAAAAGAGAATAAAACAAGACTTTACCATATCAAAACTCCTCCAAGTAGGACAACAAAGGGATACAGCTGAAAACAAGATTTGAACAGAACATTAATTTTGCAGCATAGTTGACTATTTGTGAATCAATTAGTAGTTAGGAGATTACCATAGCTAGTGCTAACACCATGCTCCCTTTTCTTGATTGAACGACTTTGTAGACATTTGACACACTGCAAAATACAACGGTGTACGAACCCGCTTAGAAAACACAAACTTTACAACTTGAAAAGACTCTTAGTTGATCACTCAAAAATAAACACATTAGGTTGTCTAAGTTTGATAGACTCACTTGAATGCAATGGTTGGTATAACAGCAAAAGCGATCATCATGTATAGCACTGCTCTGGAAGTTTGGATCTCTAAAACAGAGAACAATGAATAGCCCAAAAAACAAACTTTAAAAATTCAATCAAGAAAGTAACGCTGCAAGGAACATTGGAGGAAAAGGATGCCGGAGATCTTTTTACCATTCACAAATGGCACCCAACTAAACAATGGTATTGACTGCCCCAACTGCTGAGCCC
>NW_003301935.1:0-1606 GCF_000004255.2 Arabidopsis lyrata subsp. lyrata | reverse complement strand
AGACATAAGCAGGAAGCTGGAAGGCAGTACTTACTGTTTCTCATCGTAGCTGCGATAAAATGGAATAGCTGAAATAACCCACAACCAGAAAGTATCTCTTTCTCACATCGCAGTGCTTGCAAATGCCATGGCTTCAAACTGTTTTTTTGTAAAACCCTCAGAATCGATTCCAGGAGGAGTAAATAATAGAAAAAAAGATAGCAGGGACATTTTTGCATACCGCACAAGCAAGTGCGTCACAACCTGCAACATTGGAACACATGTCAGAAAAATCTATAAACAAACTGAAAACAAATTATCAAAGGAGGAACATAGGAAAAATAAATCACCATGATCGAAAAGCTCTCCCAGGGGGCTAGAGGAATTTGTCCTTCTTGCTTGCTTCCCATCGACCGCATCGAATGTCTGATAAAAGCTCAAAAGGTATCAGGAAAAAAAAGACTTAAAACACCTTCACATGCAGATATAAAAGGAAGTTAAACTTTTGAAGAAGAAGTAAACCTGATACAAGAAGAGAAGTAAACCATGTGCGAAGTGAACCCATCGTGGAGGAGGAGAATCCAACTGAGGTGAATATATCTGAGACAAGTAAAGAAAAATGTCTTCAAAATCAAATCCATATGCAGAAAGCAGGCATATTTACCATCAAGAAAGTAACCAAATGCTTCAAGAAACTAAAGAACAAGACATCAAAGAATCGAGACTCACATAACCTAGCAGGGAAGAAGTGACAAGAAACATAAACCCCATAAGCGTTATCTGCGAAACAAAAACACACAAAGCCAGAAGTTTTTAACTCAAACGTAAAGACGATACCACATACAGCAAAATAACAAACAGGAATCACTTATACCATGTTTGGTCTGGAATGGTCCAAAGAGAAAAACGCATTCCTCCTTGGCACTACCAGACGCTTCTCTGCAATGCAACCAAAATTTTACAAACTTTTAAGGTTATATAAGAAGAAAGATTCTAGAATTTCAGATTTTGCGGATTCAAATTCATACCCTGAATGTTTCCCATGTCGTTTAATAGCGTAATAACAGTTTGAAGATAGAGGCTTATCAAGAACAGGAATGAACACAACTGGGTCACGAGTACTGTCATCTCCTCCGATATTGAATGTGACTGCTAGCTTAAGATTTTGCGGCAATGGCAAACCACTTAGAGAAGAATCCACCACCAACCACGAGCTGAAGCAACATGTAACCCGTGTCTGTGAGTCTTGGTCTTGGATTACCAAAATTCCAGAGTTGGGACCCTCAGGAGGAGGCTGTGTTAGCTCTGCTGGATTCCTCCGATACTCTGACAAACGCCTTGTGATGTACATTTTCACTAAATCGAGTTTGGGACTTGGAGAGAAACTTGATCCTATATTATAGACTAAACAACTCTGTAGAAGAGCAACTGACAAGGTGACTTAGGAAACTTCAAGGAAACTTGACTTGATCTCCATAAAGATCTTGGCCTACCCTAATGTCAGCTCTCATCAAGTGTCTATAAAATAGTATAAACAAAGTCTTCGCCTCTCTGTATATCATGATACCACTCTGCATCATGAAGATTCTGTCCACACCTTTTGCATCATCACTCAAACCAAAAAAAA
>NW_003301936.1:1741-4061 GCF_000004255.2 Arabidopsis lyrata subsp. lyrata | reverse complement strand
TATATTTTTGTTATCATCGCATGGACCACGTACCAAACAAAAGTGGTGAGACAGCTAGAAGAAGAATAAGTTAGGAAACAATATCGAGCCAACGTGTATCTAACACATAAAAACAAAACATGTTGTCGTTTTCTGATTTCAGGTTTTGCGGATGTGACATCAGCGTGTTGTGGAAATGGAAAATTAAACGCAGACCTTCCTTGTCTTCCTTTGGCAAAGTTATGTTCAGACAGAACCAAATATCTTTTCTGGGATCGCTACGGTCATCCCACAGAAGCTGCTGCTCGGACCATCGTCGATCTTATGTTGACTGATGATTCACACTACTCATCTCCTATAACCCTTACTCAGTTGGTCTCTACATGATCAATAATACACACGGCTTCGTTTTTTTGGGAAGAGTAGTACATAATCAAGTAGACAAATGGGATTTGGAAACTTGATTTGTAATCAAGTATACGTTACGAAATTTGTTACTTGTGAAATATATAAGTTTTTTAAAAAATAATCTCAATTTACTAGTTTTTCTAAGTTTTACCGGTTTAGTTAAATTTAATGATGAATATTCTAAACCAAAAGTTCATAAACCGGTTTGCCTGAGCTTCCTTGCAATACACTGTTCCTCAACGTGTTGCTCTCCCTTGGGTTGTTTTTTTTTTTCTTCCTTGAACTGAAATTGGTAGTGTGTGGGATGTAAGGCCACGATGGGTCATGACATTTAGATATCTTGACTTGCAAGCCATTCAGATATGTATATATATATATAGACAGTGTTCAAGAAAGCGCTAGGCGCTAAGCGGGCGGTGACCCAGTGCCTAGCGCCTAGAACGCCTAATCGGAGCCTAGACGATTTTTTAGGCGGTTTAGACGTTTATAACATAAAACATTATCAATATGATATTATATATAAAAGTTATATAAAATATCTATATAAAACTAAAAATTATGAAATTATAAATAAAAATTAGATAAAATATTTATTTATATTTATATTAAACAATATATGAATATTTATAACTATATATATAAATAAAACTCTAATTGAAATTGAAAAAATACATTAAACAAGATCTATGTAATTTTAGGCGGTCAAGGCGGTTATCTAGGCGTCGCATGAGAGCCTAGCGCCTAGTCGGGGCCTAGGCGACCGCCTAGACCGCTTTTTAGAACATAAAACAGTGGTTAGGTGTTGTTGATAAATCAATTTAAAACCTATACGTACTGATCAGTATTAATTGTTACATTGAACGGAGTATGTATTTGAATATAGTATTGAGACTTGGGATGTCATTAAATGTCATTATGCAATCGAATGACTAAATGTCATTAAATTTGTTTCTACGATCAAGACTTTGAATTTATTTTACGAGAGTAAAAGTTGACTCTTGAGTGTTTTCGGGAATATTTATCTTGACTTTCAGAAATCATTCAAAAACTAATCAAGCGAAAATTGGAAAAAAAAATGAAAAATGCGGTGAGCGTGGATCGAACACGCGAACTTCAGATCTTCAGTCTGACGCTCTCCCAACTGAGCTATCCCCGCAACTTGTTAAATGCTTGTTAATGTTTAATTAATTACTCAAATACAAGCATAATTCATAAATCACATATCGACATTTCTGTTCACGGTGGTATTAGCCTTATAGGCAGCAACCATCTTTTTGATTATTTCAGATTTTGGAAAATTCGAATAGAGCATATGCCCGCAAGATACGAGTATACGACCGAACCGATTAACTTAACAATGGTCCGACCTTCTGCCACATATTTTTATTAAACAGTCTAATTCATAAGATCTAAATGATTTTAGTTATATATTCACAATAAGAAAAAAAAAACGATTTTTTTATAAAACTTCATGATATGTTCACCAATATTAAGCTGTTATTTTTCTCTTTAAATTTTATTTTATAATTTATTATGTGATGACTTTTCTACATTATATTTTAAGAAAAGGGCTACAAGCCTACAACTCTTTTAAATCGTCTACAAAAATCTAGAAACGACCTTAATTGGAGTAACAATGATGATTTCATACAAGTCATGCAACCACTACAAAAAGTAGTGTTGGTAGTACTAGTTACAGTTTAGTGGTTAAAAAACGTGTGAGTCAAGCTATATTGGCCCTATCATGGTCCGAGTCAAACTTTTTTTACAGGCTTCGAAAAGGAAAACCAAAGTCAGCTCTTGGTCACTAAGAAACCAACTTAACCAAGCCTGCCACAGTACCACTGCAAGACCAAAGCTATAGTTTATACCTTTCAAACTCATCATCATTATGAATCACTATGGATTGGCTATAGATAAAGCCTAAAACCAA
>NW_003301936.1:0-1055 GCF_000004255.2 Arabidopsis lyrata subsp. lyrata | reverse complement strand
ACATACAACTTTCGTTACTCGTTAACCGAAAAAACTATATAAAACATGCAACTTTACCCAAATGTTGAATTTCCACAGAAAAAAGTTTGGACCATTTCAACACAACCAAATCATATAACTAGACAAGAACACAACACCTAAAATGATAGAATTTCTATGGAATACTATGTATGTTTCTCTATCATCCAACTTTATAAAATTCGATTTTGATTCATAGAAGAAAAAAAGGAATTTTATTTTTTATTTTAGATAAGATTTATCACAAAAATGGCTTTACCCAAGGCAACGATACAGGAAGTATCAATCAATTTCTCGATATTAAATTCTATACCATAAATTATAAATTGCAAAAACATTACTCTATCTTATTTTTATTAGTACTAAATCTAGAAATAAACATTTAAAAATTGACAATTGTCTTCGTAAATTCGTGTGCTTGATCTCACACCTTCTTCTTCCTCGTCTTCTCTATTTCCTCAACCTTTCAATGCCGGCATTGACAATAGCCAAACTTTCGAACAGGTGCGCATGATAATGGAGACGGCGCCGCCGTCCTTGGTCTCTAAAGCTAGAACCGCTTTCAATTCCGCCGCGGCTAAAGCGGAGCGCGTCTTCACTGATCTCAAATCTGATCGAGGTTTTTTTTTTCTATTTCCTCTCTCTATTCCCGTAGCTTCCGCTTCAATTTGACTTGTTTTTTTTTTCTCTCCGAATTTTCTCATTTACTAAAATTTGACTGATGAATAAACAAACGCTTATCTCTCGGCCTCTGATTTTTATCTCTCTTTCTTCGTTTGGATTAATTCGAATTCTATTTTGGGATCTTCTCTCTTTTCAAATTCAAATCTATTTCGGTGATGTTTATTTGATTTTTCTTTTAATTGGAATTTGTTGAAGAGGAGGAGAAGCAATCGACGAGGGATGTGAATGACTCTCAGGTAGGTTCATTGCTCAGAATAGATTCGATTTCTGAGGAAAATGAATAGAAATAGAGGAACATCAATGATTGAAAGATTATACTTTTTCAAGGATTTGCATTTTGGTATTGAGAAGTA
>NW_003301937.1:2877-4148 GCF_000004255.2 Arabidopsis lyrata subsp. lyrata | reverse complement strand
TCCATAAACGGCAGCTATCCCGGGGTACTCTTGCAGTCCTGTTTGGGCTTCTCGGTTCGGGATGCTTGCTTTGTCGGCTCGTGTCTCTTCGCTAGTAGCTCCATTTCTTCTTCGTAGGCGACGAAATCTGAGGCTCGGTGCAGCGCGTCGCGAATTGTAGTAGGTTTGGATAGGTTCAGCTCTTTTCTGAATTCTGACTTGTACCAGAGAGCTTTCTTCAAAGCCGAAAGAGCGGCTACATCTGTAATTCCTTCGACCTTGGCTAGCGTCGATTTGAAGGTTGTGAGGAAATCTCTCAACGGTTCGGTGGGCTGTTGAGATAGGGACCACAGATCCGCATCGGAGGTTCCGGGGTCGATGAGGACGGAGTATTGTTTGAGGAATAGTGTCGACAGCTCGTCGAAACTGTCAATCGAGTTTCGTTCCAATTTAGAAAACCACTCTAATGCGGGTCCTTTGAGGTGTTCCACGAACAGCAAGCATAGACCTGCATCCTTCTCCCCGGGCTTGAACCTGGCTCGGGCTACGGATATCACGAAAGATTTAATGTGACACTTCGGGTCGGTTGATCCGTTGTAGGAGTCGATTTTGAACTTCCCCAGATTGGACATCGTCGTTTCGGAAATTCTTTTGGTGAAGGGCGTATTCCGAGATTCTTCTAAAATTCGGTCGATGTTTGGTGCAGAGGATGAAACGCTATGTATCTGGGTTTTGACGAGCTTCATATCAGCTTCCGCCTTGGCTAGGGAGGCTCGGATCTTGCTGAGCTCGTCCTCCCTTTCGGATTCTTCGGCCCATCTTATGTTCTCCTCAGTTTCTTCATCGTCAGTGAGATCTGTTCGCTCGGCGGAGTTAGCTCCGGCTCGGGTACGCTCATCTTGCAGATCATCTGGCTCGTCCGTCAAGTCCACTGCGTCTGGCTCGGTGGGATCATCTTGGTTCTCACGTCTGGCAGGGTCGGCTCGGGTTGCGACTCTGGTGTTATCGGTTAGCGTCGCGAACGTTAGTCTCGTTGGGTTGATGCCAGGGAAGTCCCTCCGAGCTCGTGGCGGCCGAGTCTGGAAACGCGTGGTTTTTTGTTGCCCACGTGTTGCGATTTCGTCGACTCGCTGCGCCAAGGTTTTGTTAGCTGTCTCTTGATCGTCAGCTTTCTTCTGGAATTTAACCATCATATCCTTCAGTTCGGCTAGGGCTGCTAAGATTGTCGGATCGGCTTGAGGATTTTGAGGGTTCAGAGCATTAGGGTTCCCTCCTCCGGCTGGCGGTATCTG
>NW_003301937.1:0-2126 GCF_000004255.2 Arabidopsis lyrata subsp. lyrata | reverse complement strand
CCTCGGGAACAATACACATTTCACCTCGGGTAGCACTGAGACTTTGCCTCGGGTAGCACTGAGCCTCGGGTAGCACTGAGACTTTGCCTCGGGGTAACTGCAGTATAAGGCTCGGCAGTGTACCCCGAGCTGACTGTGTACCCCGAGCTGACTGGCAGACTGACTGGCAGGATACCCGAGCTGACTGGCAGACTGACTGGCAGGGTACCCGAGCTGACTAGCAGGATAACCCGAGGTGTTGAAGTTTGGCTCGGTCTCAAAGGATGGGTGAAATCCGACCCCAACATTGATTCTTAATCTCCAAGTCAACATCAAGTCATTAACAATGTGAACTGAGACTTTAAGCTTCAGGTCAAGTAAACATCAAACAGATTTGGCTCTAAATGTCAATCAATCAACCACGAATCAAAGAGACAATAATACCTTGGTTTCGCAGGCGGTGACATCGTAGCGAAAAAGTCCTCTTTGGAAACGATCTTCCCACTAGAAAACATAAGGATTGATACATTACTCAAACAATTAACGAATTGGTTAACAAAATGACAACTTTTTAACATGTATCTAAAACCACTACCTCTCCAAGAACTAGAGATTCGAGGAACGTCACCGGAGATTCTAACTTCTCTCCGACGAATGTATCAAGATTCTTGCAAGTATATAAAGGAAGTCTTGCCCCTGAAATACAAACAAAAGATCAGCACCAATTCAAATTCAAACAAAAAGAAGAATTTTGCCAGCTCTAAAATGTACCATTGATACAACACTTGCTCAAGCAATTCCGACCACATCCACCTTCTTCCACCGTTTCATCTTTCTGATAATTCGACACAACTGTTGGAACTCTTTTGATCTTCAACAACATTACTCCCAAATTTTCGAATCTCGAAGGTAACAAACTTATACAGGACTAAGAACTAAAAAACCTAATTAGGAAAAAGGGTTAGCGTTAGTGGGTATTTGTGGAACCACCTCCGGCGAGGAAGAGGAGATCGGAAGGACTGCCGCCTTCAGACGGCAGAGCTCCACGTCCTCCGTGCGGCAAAGGATTAGTTATGATTAAACAACCCTTTCGTTGGACATGAAAGCTCAAAGGCCGTGACTTTATCCCGTAAATAGCCGTGATTACCGATGACCAATTTCCCCGGAGATTCGCCGGGGAAGGAACAAAAAGGATAGATTTTTCGATGTGGGTTTCAAACACTCTTTCAGATTTATATAGATGGTAGATGAGTGAACCAGAAAGAGAGCAAATTCACGTGTTTATGTAATTATGTGTATGTGTCTGTGAGAGAGAGAGATTTGAGGTTGTGATTTGGACGTGTGGTTTTTTGTGAAGAAGATGAAACAAGTGTTCACGGGTTTTAATTAGATCTCTCTCCTTATATTTTTGAGTTTTGAGGTTTTTGATTTTGACCCGATTTGTCACGTTTTGACCCGTTGGGTTGGTATCCATCGGGAGTTGGTTCAGATAAAGTCAACCTATTGACTTTGACAATGACGTCATGTGTTTTGGTTATGTTCTTCCTGTTGAGTTAACCCGCTACATACCAAAAATGATCCATAAATAAATTAGAAAGCACCAAAGTGAATTTATTTTCTTAGTTAGGGTTTGTGTGCAAAATTTACGCTATATTTTATTTTATTTTTAAAAATAAAGGGTTTTGAATCAAAATTTAAAGTCCCACCCATTAATTCTTCTTGGCAATTCACAATTGCAATTGGAACCTATGTTTGATAGTAAATCAGGGACCAACTATGAGGAAAGAGATTTTATTTTATGTATTATACGTATAAAAACATTATTCATGATATTATTTTGGAGTGTCTTTATACACTCTAATCATAAAACCTAAATAAACAGCATTAATATTGGAACGAGGATATGTTCCATTTTATTCGTAGACATTAAATATAGAAAAATAATCTCCTTTATATACCCCTCAAAACATTATGGGAATCCAAAAATACACACAACACTTTAATTAATTATTAAGTAAATAATTAATTGGACCGACCTTTTTTAATCAGTGTCCATGTAAATAAATCATCGTATATTTTACTTAAAATCTTTTTTTTTTTTTTCGTTAGTGTGAATGAATGATTGATTCATCACGCGTAGTTACAGA
>NW_003301938.1:2815-4114 GCF_000004255.2 Arabidopsis lyrata subsp. lyrata | reverse complement strand
TGTCAGTCTTTATGTCGTCGCTTATCTGCGATGACATAAATTAGTCTCAATACCGTCACAAATATGCGACTACAATGCGACCATTTAATTTAGCGACCGTTTTTTAGCGACCAACTTTAGTAGTCGCAAAGAAGTCGCAAACAACGATTAGCGACCGTTTAAGGACTCGTTTGGGAGTCGCAAAAGACATGTTTTCTTGTAGTGCGTGTACGTAGACCAAAACATACATATATCATAATTATTGTCCTCAAACAACAAAAACTTCATTCATTCACAATTAAGTGCCCGAAGAAGGACATACAATGCAGAAAGACAAACAACTTATATTAGATGCGGAAGCAATAAACTTAAAAGTAGAGCCCGAAGCATACACATGAGCCGGAAAATTGTATGCCTCATCCATCATATCAAATTCATATCTAATAGAAGATACACATCTCCCTCGCGTACCAGTAAAAGAAACATCCTCTGCAGCCGGAACTGTACGTGCAAAGGCCAACACATGTCAGTGTGTACACATACCTCCATAAACGTTGTCAGAGCCGAGGACCTTCGGTGTGAAGCTAGCTTATGTGATACATCACCAGCTCTCCCACTGCGTGAGCTGCTGCGAATGTGGGTGTCATCGCCCAGAACATATCGCTGACTGGAAGGAAGTCCTCATGGTTCCCAGTACAGGTAAGGAACAACCCGTTCGCGAAACAGGCATATGGATCGGATGGTGCGATGGAGTTGAGTAGTGTTAGGCCGTGGGCGACGGTTAGGAAGTTGCTGGGCTGCCGGAGACCTTCAAGGTATATCACCTTTTTTGGGTTTATTGCTATGTGTCTTCACGGACGAATGGAGAGTCCAACGTTTTGGCTTGGTATCGTCGGATTTGTGATCATAGCTTATTGTTTGGTGAAGAACGTGAAAGGAGCGATGATCTACGGGATCGTCTTCGTAACGGCCGTTTCGTGGTTCCGTAACACGGAGGTAACGGCGTTTCCGAACACATCGGCCCGTGACGCAGCTCATGATTATTTTAAAAAGATTGTTGATGTACACGTCATCAAACACACCGCCGGAGCTTTAAGCTTCTCCGGGATAAACAAAGGACATTTCTGGGAAGCTCTGGTGACATTCCTCTACGTTGATATTTTGGATACGACATGAACGCTTTACTCAATGGCTAGATTCGCCGGATTCGTTGACGAAAGGAGATTTCGTCGGACAGTATTTCGCGTTTATGTCTGACGCGTCTATGATTATGATCGGATCGTTGCTTGGTACATCTCCGGTGACGGTTTTCATCGAATC
>NW_003301938.1:0-2115 GCF_000004255.2 Arabidopsis lyrata subsp. lyrata | reverse complement strand
TTTTGGCGCCGTCTGTGGGGAACATCAGGATTCTTGAGTGGTCAGATTTCTTCTGTTCGACATTTCCGAGATAAGCGACAATGTCCGGAGGAGACGCCGTTGAGACATCATTGGCCGAGACCCTCAAAGCTATGCAGCAAACCATGTCGGACATATCACAAAAGTTCTCGGATGTGGAGAAGGCCGTCGATACGTTGCAAACATCCCAGGTATCTCTTAGTCAAAACGTCAATAATATACAAACTCGTGTTCGCTCTTTAAGTGCAGGAAACCCGGTGGGAACCCGAAGAGGGATATTCAACTCGCCAAGTTCCGCTGCACGAAATGAAACCAGCGGACAAACAACTCCCGGTGCTACTAATAATGTAGCTCAGACGTCGGAAGAAGAGACGCAGCTTGGAGATGAAGAACAACTTGCAGCTCAGTACGAGCAGGAGAACCTCGACCAGTTCGAGACCATGAGGAAGGTTAGCCAGGAATTAAAAGAAATGAAATCAAAATTTCATCAGGCTACAAGTTCGGAGCCAGACATCAATCGAGTCATTGAAGAAGACAAGCCGGACCGGAAAATTAGAATTGGAGCAACTTTGACTGGCCAAATAAAAGAAGCTTTGATCGAACTCTTAAGGAAAAACAAAGCATCATTTGCATGGTCAGCAGCGGACATGCCGGGCATAAATCCGAGTATAATTTGTCATGAACTAAACGTAGATCCAAGCTTCAAACCGGTGAAACAAAAAAGAAGAAAGCTTGGAGTGGAGCGGGCAAAAATAGTAAACGACGAAGTGGATAAACTCTTGAAGATAGGGTCCATAAGAGAAGTGCAATATCCGGAGTGGGTAGCAAACACTGTCGTTGTCAAGAAAAAGAATGGGAAAGATAGGGTTTGCATCGACTTTACAGACCTAAATAAAGCATGTCCCAAAGATAGTTTCCCGCTCCCGCATATAGATCGACTTGTAGAATCCACCGCTGGAAATGAGCTGTTAACGTTCATGGACGCCTTCTCGGGTTATAATCAGATAATGATGAACCCCGACGATCAAGAAAAGACGTCATTTATCACAGATAGAGGTATCTACTGTTACAAGGTAATGCCTTTTGGTTTGAAAAATGCAGGAGCGACTTACCAACGGTTGGTGAACAAAATGTTTCACAATCACCTCGGGAAGACTATGGAAGTCTACATAGATGATATGTTGGTTAAATCGTTGAAGAAAGAAAATCAGTTTGAGGGCTCGAACCCAGGAGAGGTGTGTAAGGGAAAACTGTCTTTACCACTAGACCATGAAGAAAGAAGATCATGTTAAGCATTTGGAGGAATGTTTTGATATTCTCAATAAATATCAAATGAAGCTGAACCCGGCGAAGTGCACATTTGGAGTCCCATCCGGAGAATTCCTTGGTTATATCGTGACAGAAAGAGGGATTGAAGCCAATCCAAATCAAAGTAACGCCTTTCTAAACATGCCATCTCCGAAAAACTTCAAAGAAGTACAACGGTTGACTGGGCGGATTGCGGCCTTGAATCGTTTTATCTCGAGGTCAACAGATAAGTCGTTGCCTTTCTACCAAATTCTAAAAGGGAACAAAGGATTCCTTTGGGATGAGAAGTGTGAAGAAGCTTTTGGGCAGCTTAAGGCATACTTAACCACTACACCTATACTGTCCAAACCGGAAGTGGATGAAAAACTCTACTTGTACGTTTCAGTTTCAAACCACGCGGTTAGTGGAGTCTTGGTTCGGGAAGACCGTGGAGAGCAGAAACCAATTTACTACGTGAGCAAATCAATGACTGATCCGGAAACCAGATACACAATGATGGAAAAACTTGCACTCACGGTGGTAACTTCGGCTCGGAAGCTGCGTCCATATTTTCAGTCCCATCCGGTTGAGGTATTAACTAACCAACCACTCAGAACAATACTTCATAGTCCAAGTCAATCCGGACGTTTGGCGAAATGGGCGGTGGAATTAAGCGAGTACGACATAGAGTTTAAAAGCCGGATCAGTATGAAGGCTCAGGTCTTAGCAGACTTCCTGACCGTACTACCGATACCTGGAACGATAGATCAACCGGAGAACCAAACTTGGAAATCACACACATTCGCGTGC
>NW_003301939.1:2106-3958 GCF_000004255.2 Arabidopsis lyrata subsp. lyrata | reverse complement strand
TGGAACAAGTCAAGGTATGTTGCATATGCATAGGGGATGATGATGAGATAACCTTGTAAGCATGCTCACTTACTGAATGAATCAATCCCCTCGTTGTTAGTTGTTTAATGCTTGTGATAGAACTTGAGGTAAGACAGCACCATATTTGGAATTCACAACTTGACTCTCTTGTTTTGATTGAAGCATGCTTGATGTGATTCTTTTCCCTATCTATATGAACCTGAACTTGACTTGTAATTATCATGTCTTTGCATTGTTGTTGAACTTGTGGCTACCAATATACATACTTGGATTTTCTTTCACCTTCCACCACTCTTGCTAATCCAAGTAGCTGATTCCCATTATTGGAACAGTTATCCCCACCCTGAACCTAACTTTTCTTTCAAGCCCTGAATAAATTTTCGTGTGTGTGAGGCCTATTTCCGGATTGAGCTTGGTAGAAAGTGTTAGGTATGAACCGACAAGAATGGTATCCCATGTAGTTCTAGTCCACGCTTTTTGGGCTAGATAAGACTAGGTGGGAGTTTTACTTTGGGTTTGGGAATGTGTTTGGAATGAAAATGAGAAAGAAAGACAAGTGTTATTGTTCTTAGGAGATGGAAGTGAAACAGAAAAGAATATCATGTTAGTCTAGTAAAGGATTTGGGAAGCTTGAAAATAAAAGAAGTTAGGCTATGTGCAAAGTAAAAAGAAAGGCAAAAGCCTAGAAATGTCTTAAGTCATGAGATGAAAAGAAGAGCCTTAGTTGCTAAAGAAAGTCCCAATCCGCTAGAAACTCTAAAAGAAAACCTCTCCTTAGAACAAATCCAAAAAGAAAGAATGGGTTGATCCAAAAGTTTATTGAAACATGCCTTGAGTGCAAAGGGTAGAATTAGGATCATTTTTTGGGGGTTTAGAGATAGGACCATCTATGGAGTTTGATATGCTTATGGTTATTTGGGTAGATGGGGTCTGTTCTTGTATGCGTAGGTTGGTTCTAACCTTTAGCATTCTACTAAAGCTCTGTCCATTCATGAGAGTTCCCTGTTACTGTGAAAAAGTCTGAAACCATTTACAGAGGAACCATCTTTGTTTCTCAGCCTTGTCCTTTAAACCAAATGAGTTCTTCAACAATGTTTTGCTTGATTCATGGTTTGAGCTTAATCAATGTTAAAGGGAATTGATGATCTGAAGGTGTATGTAGATTGGAACAAGTGTTAGGTTGTCTTGTGATGAATATGGCTAAAGTTTTTAAGTAGAGTTTGGTCTCTATGCATTCCACAACTACTAACTTGGACATTTAGTTCATTTGCTTTGTCTGCATGCTTTGGTTCTAAGTCCCCGCTTTCAAACCTCTCCTCCAGCGTGTTCTTAATTGTTTGCTTGAGGGCAAGCAAAGACTAAGTTTGGGGGAGTTGATATGTCTATATTTTACTTATTTTGACCATTCATTTGTCATCACTTTAGCATCATTTCATCATTGTTTCATACAATTCTTCATCATTTGTCATCACTTTGCATGTTTAGGATAGAGTTGCATGCATGTTGCATATTTGAGTTGTTTTCAGGTGATTTGGAGCTGTTGGTGAGCAAATTGGAAGAAGCGGACCAGAACCAATCATTATACTCGACCACGAGGTCGAGTACCATCATCCTGGCCCTCCAAAAGCACTCGACCACAACTCTGCAGCTGATACTCGACCAACCAGTCGACCACATCTTCTCATCACCAAGTGGATTGCACGGTCGAGCATCACCAGCAAATTCTGCTCAGACCACTCGACCACATATTCTCATCACCAAATGAACTGCGCGGTCGAGCATCACCAGCAGACTCTTTAGATCACCACTCGTCCACAATTTCAACAGAACA
>NW_003301939.1:0-1569 GCF_000004255.2 Arabidopsis lyrata subsp. lyrata | reverse complement strand
CTGATCAACTGGAATTGAGGCCCAGACATTTCCGCACCCACAAGGTGTTCGATGAAATGTCTGAACCACTAATTCCAGAGATTTGTGGCTCTGTACCAAGGTATTGGTTACAGAGAGCGTTTTGACTTTAACTTGTTGATTCGTAGTGCCCGTTAGGTTAGCTCTCGTCAATGGTGATTGAGTCTGGGACTAGCTTTGCTTGAGGATCTCTGTTGCGATAGCACTTTGATTTGGTTATTGAACTTGTTGTCTAGGGACAGTTTGTTGAGCATGTTAACCACCTGTTAGATTAAGGAGACTTCACTACTCGATTACCCCATCCTCGGGAATTTCTCTTCCAATTGATTTCCTTGTTTACATCGCTATTGATTGCTTGATCTTGTTGCCTATTGCTTTGTTTTTGCATTTTTACTTATTTAAAGTACTCGACCACACACAGTGGTTTGGAAACGGACTGTGTGGTAGAGTATATTTGTTGCAGTTTCTGTTTGGTACTCGACCTGATACTCGTCCACATCCAGTGCTTGGCATCAAGCTATGTGATCGAGTATATTGCCTGTTTCTATTAGAATTTCTGTTTCTGCATGATCACTAGAACTGTTAACAACATCAAACCTGTTATTGTTTGGCTTGACTCTGTGATATCTGATTGCATCTTGATTGCTAGCATCACACCCATTTGGATTGACACCTTAAATACTGCAATGACATGATAGTGATTTAAGAATAATTGATCTTAGTTAAAATCCTACTATCACCTAGCTCGAGTCTTCACTCGAGGACTCGAGCTAAGAAGAAATGTAGTGACTCGACAGCCTGACTCAACCTCAACACTCGAGCTGAGCAGTAAAGGAGCCACCTTTGAAGACTTGCCCAGCTCGACACCCTGACTCGACCTACACACTCGAGCTAGACCTCCGCCGACTATCTATTTTGTCTTGTAGCCAATTAGGGCAACCTAGTATTTTTTTATAAATAGGGGATCTCGCTATTGTCCAGCAGATATTCCTTTTACCCTCTGGTTTTTCCATTGTTCTCTCTAAACGCTAGCTTTTGTAATCATTTTTCCCATTGAATCTTTGAGTTTTTGCATTTTGTTTCTTCATAAATGTTGTAGATCTCCTTCTAATCTATAACATACTTGATTTTTAATGATTTCTGGGTTTGAAGTATTTTCTGGGTTTTTACCTATGGTGTTCTTGAGCGTTCTTGAGTAGTTATGCAAAGTTCTTAAGGATGGGATATGTTGTTAGTGGAATCCTCTGTTTCTTTAGCTAGCTAAGTATAGTATTGCATGATTTTCCTTCTGGTTTAGTAGTTCTTATTGCTATTTCCTCTCTGATCAATTGGGAGTTGATCGCAGACATTTTCATGCCCACAAGGTGTTTCATAAATGTTGTAGATCTCCTTCTAATCTATAACATACTTGATTTTTAATGATTTCTGGGTTTGAAGTATTTTCTGGGTTTTTACCTATGGTGTTCTTGAGCGTTCTTGAGTAGTTATGCAAAGTTCTTAAGGATGGGATATATTGTTAGTGGATCCTCTGTTTCTTTAGCTAGCTAAGTA
>NW_003301940.1:0-3426 GCF_000004255.2 Arabidopsis lyrata subsp. lyrata | reverse complement strand
TAATCCTGCCCATTTTTTTGTTTAAAGATATGTAGAGATACTAATTAGTGACAAATACGGAGGTAAAACAAAAAAAAAATTTTGGTATGAAGAGGGAGACAAGTCTCCCATACTTTATTAAAGAAAAAATAGAAAATTACAATCGGACATGTCTAGATCGCGTAGATCCATTCACATCGTCGAACCAAATAGAACGAACATCATCCGGTATTGAAGCAAAAGCATGAAAACCCAAAGGTAAAGAGAATGCATAGTTTGCTAATCCATCCGCTAGACGATTAGCATCCCTATACACATGAGAAATACGGACTATCCAGTCCCTCGATATGAAGCCATAGCACAAACGTACTAGGAACGACAACGGATGAGAATCACTAATCCCCGTCGTCAAAAAACCCACCACTATCTCCGAGTCCACCTCCAACTCTAACCGTGTAACCCGACGCTCCCATGCTATGTAAAGTCCGTAATAAACTCCCCATAGTTCCGCTAAAGGCGCCGTGCAAATCCCAATGTTAAGAGCAAATCCACCACACCAATTGCCCTCCCCATCACGCATAACTCCACCAGCCGTTGCGCTCCCTGGATTTCCCCTTGAAGCACCGTCGGTACTTAGCTTAACCCACCCCTCCGATGGCGGGATCCATGCAATCTGTCTCTCCACTCTTGCTGGTGCCCGCGAGCTGCAACCATTGTTACTATGAGCTACAGTAACCTCCTTGCTGAGATCTTTTATGAACCGCACTCTATCCCGGCAATGACCGCGGACCCCAAAAATGTTACCACAACGCCATTTCCACCCCCACCACAAGGCCATGGCAAAAGTCGTAGACCATAAACTTCCCTCCACTTCTTCCGCCTCTCCTAGATTGGTATAAAGCCATTCCAGGAGTGACATTGCAAAAAACCTCCGCCTCTTCCGTCTAGGAACAATCCGCTGCCACACCCCCTCCATTGCCGGACAATCCCGGAGTACATGAATTATTGACTCCTCCCCACTTTTGCAAACCTGACAAATCCCGGAATCACTCAAATGACGTCTTTGCCTCTCCATTTCCGTCATGATGACCTGATTTGCAACTAACCATATGAACACTCTTGTTCTCTCCGGCGCATTCACTCGCCAAACCCGATCAAACATACGTTGCATCTGTTGACTTTGTGATTCGTCTCTAGTAAGCAAAGAGTAAGCCGACTTCACCGAGAATCTCCCCTCTGGACTCTCCCCCCAAGATAAACGATCACTAGATCCGGTGAATTCATCCACCACCACCGACATGAGTCGCAACTTGATATTATGTGTGATATATGGTTCAATGTGGGACATTTTCCACCCCGAACTAGAGTTCCAAAAATCACAGACTTTAGCCTCCTTGGCTTCCTCCGGCAACTCACTTACTACCACGTCCGATAACGGTTTGTTCAATAACCACTTATCACTCCAGAACCGTATTAATCTCCCATTTCCCAGAATCCAGCTCATTCCCGGAAACACAACATCCCTAACACCAGCCCCAATGCTTCTCCATGTTGATGACCAATTGCTTTTTGGTACCATCCAAGACCGATCTTGTACATCCTTCACCTTGTACTTACTCCGCAGAACTCTTGCCCAAAGACTCTTATTATCATATAATAGCCTCCACCCTATCTTTGATAATAAAGCCTTATTCATATCTCGAGCTCGACGTATCCCTAAGCCTCCCTCTCCTTTTGGTAAGCAAACTTTTTCCAGGAAAGTAAGTGTTGCTTCCGTCTTTCCATATTGTCTCCCCACAAAAATGACCTTGATATTCTATCCAGCCGTGTGAGTGTGGACTGCGGTAATGCAATACTACTCATAGAATGCACTGGTATGGAAGAGAGTACCGCCTTTGTCAAAGTAATACGACCCGCAAAACTCAAAGAACTTCCTTTCCAACTCGCAAGCCTTGAAGATACCTTTTCCAACATGTCACCAAAAGTATCCTTGTTTATTCTTTTTTGTAAGATCGGCATCCCCAAATACTTTCCCAACTCCCTTGTTGACTTGATTTCGCTTTCATTACTTATCGACGTCTCCAAGTCTCTGTGGATATTATTGGAAAAAAATATTTTGGACTTCTCTAGGCTTACCTTTTGTCCCGAGGCAGCACAAAAGCTCTCTAACACTCTCCTTATCACTCTTATTTGGCTCAACGATGCTTCTGCGAATAGAATAAGATCATCGGCGAAGCAAATGTGTGATAATTTTGGACCACCTCTACTCAAACTGATCGGCTTCCACTGTTTAGCTTCCACAGACTTTTCAATAAGGTGACATAATCTCTCCATACATAGAACGAATAAGTACGGCGAGAGCGGATCCCCTTGTCTTAGGCCACGTTGAGGTTTAAAACCATTAGTCTTCTCTCCATTCCATAATAGGCTCATTGATGGACCAGTTACACAACTCATGATCCAACCAATCCATGAACTCGGCAGTCCCGCTGCATGTAATGTATCTTCTAAAAAATCCCACCTAATCCGGTCATAGGCTTTTTCAAGATCAAGTTTCAATAGCATCCAAGCTTTTTTCCCTTGCTTCCTCCTCATTGAGTGAACTGCCTCTTGCACCACCACAATATTATCCGTACTTAAACGTCCTGGAATGAAACTTGCTTGGGCAGGCCCTATCAGTTTCGGAATGATCTGTTTCAGTCTCATGACCATCGTTTTAGTAATGGTTTTGAATAACACATTACATAAACTTATCGGTCTAAACTGCATTATCCTCTCCGGCTTCTGGGTCTTTGGTATTAAAACCACTAACGCATCATTCGTGCCTTCAGGAAGAACACCCGTCTCAAAAAACTCCAAGACAAATTGTGTAACCGAGTCACCAACCACGTCCCAGCAGTCTTGATAAAACACTGGCTGAAAGCCATCCGGGCCCGGTGCTTTGTACTTTCCCATACTCCGTATTGAGCCTTCGACATCGGCGACAGAGAATGGTGCATTCAAACGTCCCACTTCGTCACTGGTCAAGTGCACAAAACCCTCCTGCGGAAGTTTATCCACCACGGGCTCCACATCTTCCATCGAATAGAGTCGTGTATAATACTTTATCGCTAGCTCCTCCAACTGTTCAGCTTGCGAGACCCAACTTCCATCATCATCTTTCAGCATCTCAATCCTATTTCGCCTTCTTCTAATGATAGTTGAGGTGTGAAAGTACTTTGTGTTACGGTCTCCTAGTGCGATGAATTTTTCTCTTGACTTTTGGAACCAAATTGTCTCCTCTTGTTCAAGCACTATATCAAATTCCTTAATTAAAGTCTCCTCCTTTTGCAACAGTTCATCAGTTTGAGAAATCTCAAGAGAATCTTGGACCATTTTTAGATCATTCATTAATTTCTCCTTCTTCTTATGAACATCTCCAAAAACCTCCTTATCCACCATTCAGCT
>NW_003301941.1:0-3429 GCF_000004255.2 Arabidopsis lyrata subsp. lyrata | reverse complement strand
AGTGCAAGGAGAGCTCCACAATGAAATAGTGCGCATTGGCGATGTGGACGTCCCACCGATTTCAAGGTTGTAGATGTGCCCGGTAGTCGGACAGAGATGATTGCGGCACAGAACGAGTCACCGATGGACGACTGCTTTTAACAGGCAACCGGCTGCGGCCGACTACTAAGGAATTTGGGATTTTTTTAACCACAACACATTGTAATTCACTCCAGAAACCAACCGACTAGCTCGGCAAATTTTCTCGATTGATCATGGGGAAAGTACTTTGATATTCGAAAATCTGAACGGTATCTTATAGACCTGAAATACGAACTAATTAAAACGCTTACCGAGATCAAGCCGAGAGAGTCTAAGGATCGGGAATGACCTTAGAGTCGGAGATATGTTAAACCGCGAGTAAATACCACTAGTTGTTAAAGCACGATGTCTTAGGAAGCACGAGGTAAGCGGAAGCACGAGGTGTTCAGCTAGTGAGCGGCCGAGAAGAAGCTATCGAAGTACATATGGAATTAAGAGCTGAGGCTTGGAGAATCCAAGTATTTTGAAGGTATCTAAGTTTGAAAGATGAAAAACTTCGGTTTATTTAATGGAAATCCGAGGTTGGTCGAAGAAGAACCTAGTTCGAGCCTCAAGAAAACGCTGACCAAGATCAGGCCGGGAAAATCTAAAGATCGGGAATGACCTAAGAGTCGGAGATATGCTATTATGGGAGTAAATCATGTGTTAGTTAGGGAAAGGTCAAGAGAAAGACTGTATAGCTCCTATTTAAAGAAGCAATGTCTTTAGAGAGTCTAAGGATCGGGAATGACCTTAGAGTCGGATATATGTTAAATCGCGAGTAAATACCACTAGTTGTTAAAGCACGATGTCTTAGGAAGCACGAGGTAAGCGGAAGCACGAGGTGTTAAGCTAGTGAGCGGCCGAGAAGAAGCTATCGAAGTACATATGGAATTAAGAGCTGAGGCTTGGAGAATCCAAGTATTTTGAAGGTATCTAAGTTTCAAAGATGAAAAACTTCGGTTTATTTAATGGAAATTCGAGGTTGGTCGAAGAAGAACCTAGTTCAAGCCTCAAGAAAACGCTGACAAATTTAGATCGTAGTCGGACAGAGATGGTTGCGGCACAGAAACAGTCACCGATGGACGACTGCTTTTAACAGGCAACCGGCTGCGGCCGACTACTAAGGAATTTGGGATTTTTTTAACCACAACACATTGTAATTCATTCCAGAAACCAACCGACTAGCTCGGCAAATTTTCTCTATTGATCATGGGGAAAATACTTTGATATTCGAAAATAGGCCTGGGCAAAATACCCGGACCCGAAAACCCGACCCGAACCCGACCCAAAAATTAGGTACCGAACCCGAACCGAACCCGATAAAATACCCGAACGGGTCCTAAACTTCAAGACCCGAAAAACCCGAACCCGAATGGATCCGACCCGAGAACCGAACGGGTACCCGAACATACTCAAACTATAACTATATACCCCAAAATATTAGTACTATTTATATTTTTAGTAACTAAAATATTTAATATTTTATAAAATATTCGGGTATTTCAAATATTTTTGGGTAATTTGGGTAGATTTGGCTAATAGAAATACAAATTGTATTGAATATTTTGGGTATTTTTGATAATTTGTGTAGCTTTTAAATATATTTTAGTGATACAAGTACAATTTTTTGTGTATTTCGAGTAATTTCGGGTACTTTTTGGTTATATTCGGGTAAAAAGTGTCAACCCAAACCGAACCCGATTTTTTTTTTGGTATTCACCGGTTCTCAATATAAAAACGAGAACCGACCCGAACCCGAATAGAACCGACCCGAACCCGACCCGAAAATTTAAAATACCCGAACGGGTCCTAAACCTCACAACCAAAAAGACCCGAACCCGAATGGACCCGACCCGAACCCGACCCGAACACCCAAACGCCCAGGCCTATTCGAAAATCTGAACGGTATCTTATAGACCTGAAATACGAACTAATTAAAACGCTTACCGAGATCAAGCCGAGAGAGTCTAAGGATCGGGAATGACCTTAGAGTCGGATATATGTTAAACCGCGAGTAAATACCACTAGTTGTTAAAGCACGATGTCTTAGGAAGCACGAGGTAAGCGGAAGCACGAGGTGTTAAGCTAGTGAGCGGCCGAGAAGAAGCTATCGAAGTACATATGGAATTAAGAGCTGAGGCTTGGAGAATCCAAGTATTTTGAAGGTATCTAAGTTTGAAAGATGAAAAACTTCGGTTTATTTAATGGAAATCCGAGGTTGGTCGAAGAAGAACCTAGTTCGAGCCTCAAGAAAACGCTGACCAAGATCAGGCCGGGAAAATCTAAAGATCAGGAATGACCTAAGAGTCGGAGATATGCTATTATGGGAGTAAATCATGTGTTAGTTAGGGAAAGGTCAAGAGAAAGACTGTATAGCTCCTATTTAAAGAAGCAATGTCTTTAGAGAGTCTAAGGATCGGGAATGACCTTAGAGTCGGATATATGTTAAATCGCGAGTAAATACCACTAGTTGTTAAAGCACGATGTCTTAGGAAGCACGAGGTAAGCGGAAGCACGAGGTGTTAAGCTAGTGAGCGGCCGAGAAGAAGCTATCGAAGTACATATGGAATTAAGAGCTGAGGCTTGGAGAATCCAAGTATTTTGAAGGTATCTAAGTTTCAAAGATGAAAAACTTCGGTTTATTTAATGGAAATTCGAGGTTGGTCGAAGAAGAACCTAGTTCAAGCCTCAAGAAAACGCTGACAAATTTAGATCGTAGTCGGACAGAGATGATTGCGGCACATAAACAGTCACCGATGGACGACTGCTTTTAACAGGCAACCGGCTGCGGCCGACTACTAAGGAATTTGGGATTTTTTTAACCACAACACATTGTAATTCACTCCAGAAACCAACCGACTAGCTCAGCAAATTTTCTCTATTGATCATGGGGAAAATACTTTGATATTCGAAAATCTGAACGGTATCTTATAGACCTGAAATACGAACTAATTAAAACGCTTACCGAGATCAAGCCGAGAGAGTCTAAGGATCGGGAATGACCTTAGAGTCGGATATATGTTAAACCGCGAGTAAATACCACTAGTTGTTAAAGCACGATGTCTTAGGAAGCACGAGGTAAGCGGAAGCACGAGGTGTTAAGCTAGTGTGCGGCCGAGAAGAAGCTATCGAAGTACATATGGAATTAAGAGCTGAGGCTTGGAGAATCCAAGTATTTTGAAGGTATCTAAGTTTGAAAGATGAAAAAATTCGGTTTATTTAATGGAAATTCGAGGTTGGTCGAAGAAGAACCTAGTTCAAGCCTCAAGACAACGCTGACAAATTTAGATCGTAGTCGGACAGAGATGATTGCGGCACAGAAACAGTCACCGATGGACGACTGCTTTTAACAGGCAGCCGACTGCG
>NW_003301942.1:2840-4203 GCF_000004255.2 Arabidopsis lyrata subsp. lyrata | reverse complement strand
AAAAAGAAGGGGCCAGATTTTGTGAACTAGCCTGTACCGAGTTCTTGAGGTTGTATGAAAGAGACAAACAAGGTGACACTAGGATCCCCACCACGAATCAAAAAGAAGGTATCCAGGCTCATTTGATTGTCAATGTAGACAGGAGGGCGTTTACTTTCTATCATCACTGACATCTTTCCCGGCATCCAGTAACTAATTATTGGATTGCATTCGGTGCACTTCAAACTGAAAACCTCGCATAATGTACGTACAAATGCCGTGTACGTCATGTTTTGCCTAACACGTACACAACGACCAAACCACCCTTCCCATGGTTCAAATTTCCATTCTTCTTCTTTGCATTTCCACTCACCCACCATAGTAAATACGGGAATATCCATTACCCACCTGCATCATAAATTCAGCAGAACCCCATTAAATGCAAATGAAAGCATGATTATATCTACAAAAAAACAAAAAGAATTCCCAACTACACACTTATAAACATAAATCTATCCTCATTTAGCAATTTCAACTAAAAAAAGTAGAAATAAAAATATTCTGGGTTTTTATATAAAAACAATGTTGATCTTAGAACACAATCAAGACCCTAGTGTGTTAAACAAAAAACTTCTTAACCAATTTCATCATTTACACGTTCAATGCTTGTCTTGGCTCCAAACTTTGTAAATCAAGAAGATCAAAACGATGCAGAATCACATTCGTTCAGAATAATTTGTTTGTTTGATGGATCATGTTTGTCTCTTACAACTATTCACACATATAAACTAATATTAGAAAAAGTAATGATAACTTTTGCATTAATTGTGACATGAGTCATGTCTAAACTTTTTGGGCATTAAATACTGATGTCTCATTGTTTTTAATTGTTATTAATCCCCATTTGTCACTGTACTCCCGCAGAAATCAATTAAGAACGAAATATATTGCTTAACCGGAACAGTGTACGTAACTGAACCACTAAACTGAACCGTCCAGTGAACAGTACATCGGTACGCTTGTAGGGGTAAAATGGTCAGATTTTGGCTAAATTGTCAAAACTTGAAAGCCAATTCTCACTTAGCCAAAATATGCAATTAAAACTTGGTCTTATGCCCTGCCATGCAATTTACCCTAAATCTTATTCCCACTCGATTTGCTGGCTTGACACCATGCTTTACACTATATTTAAAAAGCTTGGACTAGTCATGTCTCATTATTTGTTTAATCAAGGAGAGTTTAGAGTTTCTCGATTTGAGAAAACTGTGATTAGATTGCATGTTATTAGACTGATTTGCTATTAATATTTAAGCTTTAGATATATTTTAATAAGTAGGGAAAATTTATAGAGTTAGCATCAAATTTTTTTTTATTTCTAGTCAGA
>NW_003301942.1:0-2071 GCF_000004255.2 Arabidopsis lyrata subsp. lyrata | reverse complement strand
CTGGTGAGAGTTTGAAGTAGAATCCTTAATTGCAGAAGACAAAAATATGTAATTGGCAGAACTTCCCTAATGTAATTAACGAGGGAGAGATCTACTATAGAAAAGAAAAAGAAATCCAGCATAATTCTAATGAAAATGAATCCAAAAGAACCTAGTTTTTGAGGAAGCAATTATATATAGACAATATAGTTTAATTGGATATTAACCCCACATCATACATATAAAAATAGGGTTTCACTCTTATTTTATTGATCCACTTGGCATTTTTATTAACCATTAAATCTTATAATTAAATCATATTGAATATCATGATCACTTAAATCAAATATTAATTTTATATTTAGAGACAAATATATAAGTTTAATGTTTAGATTAATTAGTGACGCCCATTTATATTTCCATCAGTTGTTTCTTTGTGTATATTTATTTTTCATTGAAGTTTTGTTTTACTCGGCCGTTTAAAAGTTTTGTTTAATGTTACCGTTGTGTTTTTTTTTAAATATATTTTCAATAAATACTCGTAACGTTTTGGGTTACGCCGTTTTGATAATTGGGTGAGTACTTTTCAAAACTCTCTTTATTGAGGTTAATGATCGTCAACATTAATGGTCGTCATCAATCATGATAATTGAAAGTGAAACGTCTTATACAATAGCTATATTCTACAATAATTCCATATTCTTACTTAAATCATTCACCTCCTATATAAGATTCCATTTCTTTTTTTGCAACCTACCAAAAAAAAAAGGCAACTCCTCTGCCTACTTTCACATAACAATCCCACTAAACCAAATGACCATTACTCCATTGAAAGAGCTTGAAATAGGTCGGCAATCTCAGTCTATATGTGGTCGGCTCCTACGCAAATGGCAAGCTAAATCTTTCCATCAAAATGGGAAAATTTTTAGCCTATAGATTTTCTGTACTAGACCAACAGATACAATCTTGTAATAATTTAGAATACTTTTACATGTCTATCTAATAAAAATTTGCTATTATGTTGCAGTCTACTTTAATCCAAGTAACTATACCCCAATACCGAGCTTATCGCTTCAGAGATGATCTTCATGAGGAAAAAGTTTACAATATATCAGAATTCCAAGTGGATGATAGCTACGGAAAATACAAACTAACGGATCAATCTCTATGTCATTAAATTCTTAGATGGCACCATCATTAACCCTCTTGAAGAACCGAGTCCTCTAATCCCTAATGAGATGTTTAGGTTTCGACATTATAACGAATTATGGACTATCGCCGGAACAAAGCAACACTTAACTGGTAAAGTTTTGGTTACTCTATTTTTTGAAGACCCATTTCTTATCAATAAATTCTACATCTTATAATTTGCAGATGTTGTTGGAGAATTAACAAAGATTCAAGGATCCAATCTAGAAGACCTATCATGCGATGAAAAAATAACTTTATACCCTCTTTTGGCTGAGTAAGCAGAAATTTACTTTTAAAACATGTATGATTTACTTTCTTTATTCTTCCACTTATTTTTAATTTGGACATTTTCATAGTGGGAAAAATGTTCGTGTCATGGTTTGGGATGCTGGTGCTTTGGAGTTTCATAAATTATATGCAACTATTGTTGGGAAAGCAACAATTCTAATCATGACTGCTGTCAACCCAAAAACATATGGAGGTACATGAATGTTGCATTATTGTTTTAACGTTTTGTATTTTGCTTGCGTTTGACTCTCCCCATTGACATCTATTTTGGAAAATTGTAGGGAATTTGTCGTTAAGCACAACATACTCATCCCGTTTTTTCGCTGGTGACGAGTACGAAGCCATTAAAATTTATGAAAAGAGGTATTCCTTAACACTTTAATCTTCACTGTTTAGAGCCAAAATATTTTTCTAAAATTATTTCTTCTTTTGTAGCTCAAAAAAAAGTGAGCCTGCACCACCTCTTATTAATGTATCAAAAACTCCCGCCAACATTGACAAAGCCTCCATTGACGAAATTCGTAAATTTGTACCTGTCGGTTGAATTTTGGCGAACTCTGCGAGCGAACGGCAGCTGCCGTCCTGGGGGGGGTTCTTTTTTGTTCCCTTTTTT
>NW_003301943.1:2123-3792 GCF_000004255.2 Arabidopsis lyrata subsp. lyrata | reverse complement strand
CATCTACGCTACTTAAGCAATCAGGATCCCAGTAGCGTATCTCTTTCTTATACTCAGTCATACACACCAATCTTGTCATATTGGACTCCAAAAAGGCTAGACAAGCTTATTATGGCTTCCCCAAATTTTGTAAGGGAGGACGAAGTCCCTATGAGTGTTTTTGTATTCCATCTACGCTACTTTAGCAATCAGGATCCGGGTTGCATTTCTCTTTCTTATACTCAGTCATACGCACCAATCTTATCATATTGGACTCCAAGAACACTATAGAAGCTTTTTATGGCTTCCCCAAGTTTTGTATGGGAGGACGAAGTCCCTATGCGTGTTTTTGTATTCCATCTACGCTACTTTAGCAATCAGGATCCCGGTTGCGTTTCTCTTTCTTATACTCAGTCATACACACCAATCTTGTCATATTGGAATCCAAAAACCCTACACAAGCTTATTATGGCTTCCTCAAGTTTTGTAAGGGAGGACGAAGTCCCTATGAGTGTTCTTGATGCGGTCATCAACCCAAGAACCAACCATGGAGAAGATTATGGGCGAGAAGCAACAACCCAGGAGCAGCCAAGTGGGATTTTTAACCAAGTTTTATCCAAAACTTCAGGCCAAAGCCAATTCCGCCTACCCGAGAAGACCCCTGAGCCTTGTTCAGTCCAGACGAAGTCCAAGATCAATTCATCCTGCCCAGAGAAAACTTGGAATGCATTCTCAGCTCAAATACCGAGCACCTCGAAGAAGAATCAGCCAAAAAAGAGTTCACACGAAGGAGTTATTCCATTTACAAGTCGGGTGATTCCCAGCTTACCCGATTTGGACATATACGGAGTAATTGGAGGATTCCGACCCGAACAGAAAGATTTAAGCTACGAAGTGAATGTTTCTGCATTCTTGACTCATCATAGGAGCTCTTCGAGTTGGAATCAAGTCAAAACCGATTTTGGTTTAGGAGATATTAATTTTCCAAACCAGATGATTCTCGGCTTGCCTTATTTGGAAGCTGACGGGTTTAGTCACTTGCAAACCAAACTTTGGCGTCCAGGAGAGTTTCTAATACAACTAGAGGCTCCTAATATCACCTCAAGCTTCATTCTCAGCCATTGTATTAAGTGGATTCAATCTTGCCTAATCATACACCAAGAGTTACCATATATGGACCCGAGAGCATTCAAAGCCCAACCCCAACGGCTATCTTCTGATTTGGTGCGACTTAAGGGAGTTATTAGAAGATTAATAAGCCATGGAATCATCCAGAAGCTTTCAAGATATAAAAGCCCACGAGTTTCTCTTTTTGGACCAAGCATTCAAGCCTAACGGCTACATTATATCAAAGACAATCCCTTTGATATTTCTCATTCATTTGATCGTGTATTTTCTTTCCTTTTTGAATTATTAGACTGTTAGAAATGCCTAGAGGTCGAGCCTATAAAGCTCATGTCACTTGTAACATTTTTATTCACCCTTAATCGAGATTTTAAAGTTCATAAGAAACATTGTTTTCTTTTCTTCCACAAAGTTGCGAATTCTTTGTGTTTCCTTTCATTAGTTCTTATTTGAGTGAGTCAATTAAGTTCTTTTGAGTCTGCAAATCAAGTTGTCTGAGTGATTCAAACTTCTAGTTTGTTCATTGATTGAGTGAGTCAATCGCATCTATCCATCGTTCCATCCC
>NW_003301943.1:0-1781 GCF_000004255.2 Arabidopsis lyrata subsp. lyrata | reverse complement strand
GAAATTTATTTTTATAAACTCTGAAAATAAAAATAAAAATTTGATATTATTGTTTCTGTTTTCAATATGAGTTGTCATAATTAAAAAGAAAAAGAAAATAAGAATATTCCCTTTTCATTGTTTCCTTATTTTTGTTATTTGCAAAATTCTTTTTTCTCCTTCAATTGATTACGTTTTGATTCCTCTTCTTCTTTGTCTTGTGTTACGAGATATTCCTAGGAGAAAAAGAGAGTCATGACGACGTCCTATTATATGGCAAAGGAAAACTTTTACTCTTATGAATCCGATTCAAGCCATGGAGGAGACCAAAACCTAGTTGGAGAAGATGGTGACTATGGAGTTCAACCATGGTATGGAGATGACTACGCCAGCTCTGAATATGAGGAAGAACCAGGAGGTGAAGAGCATGAACCAGAGCCACCAGACCGTTTCCCTACAAGCCAGCACCATACCGAGCCTCAAACCGCAACAACAACTTGGATTCAACCGAATCCTTATGTTTATGAAGATGAGTATGAACGTGAAGGAGATTCTTATGTAGGATACCAGTACCGTTCTCCCAAGCGCAAAGAGAATTCTAGCCACCACGGAGTTGCCTCATACCAAGTGCATACTCGCACCTCATCAGCCAGCCCAAAGAAGCGATCTAACAAGGTGTGTGATTACACATCTAATTCCTTAATCTTTACAGGAACCAGTAAAGACCCTGAGGTGTATTTGAGATGGGAGACCAACATGAAGCAGTGGTTGCGCTCAAACAACATACCTAAAGAAGAAAAGCTGTACTATGCCCTTAGTAAACTTAAAGGAGATGCATATGAATGGTGGTTAAGAGAGGATGCTGCTACTTACTACACTACCAAAGCTGTTCTTGATTGGGGAACTCTCAAATCCAGAATGTATAGAGAGTTTACAAAGAAGTACCAGCCCCGTATTCGCACCACCAAGCCCTTATACATGGAAACGCCAAAGAAAGTGGTGACTACACCAAAACTGCAGCCTATCTTTCAGCCAATGAATGCACACAACCATGAGCCAAGGAGAGCGTCTTCATGCACCCGGGAGACTCCAATAAAGGCTGAGCAGTTTGTTCAAGTAAAAGAGGTTCAACAAGATTCACCCGGAACACTCTTACATGAACTACAAGGAAAAGTGAATCGAGGTAAGTCCTCTAACTCAGTCTTGAAAAATCCTACCTGCTATAAATGTCATAAGAGAGGACATTTTGCTGCCAATTGCCCTCCAAAACAAGTAGATAAAACGTCACAAAGTATAGAAGAGATGTTTTCCAAATTAATTGATATGTTGACACCAAAAATTAAAACTCCCAATTCTGTCATATCACACTTGTCTTTGCCAAAAGGTGTTGATGCAGGTTCAAGTCGTACTATGGAGAAAACGGCTGACGGCTGTGTTGATAAGCCAAGAGACTACATGTTGTGATTTAGATTCACAAGCACCACATCAATCTGTCATTACGATTCAACAGGGCAAAACACCTACTCTAAAGCAAGAAACAAACTCCAATCTGATTGGAAATCAAGGTAAGTTTCTTGTACCTAAAGATTTCAAAAGACTAACTTCTTATCGGTGCAGAAAGAAAGGACACACAGCAAATTTATGTCCCATAATGAGAGATGAAGCAAAAACAAAACCAGTCACACCAAGTCTGAACCGTGAGCCACAAGTAAATGCCAAACTTAAACAGCGGGGGATCCTGTAGGTCGACATGACGCATACAGCTGCCTGCCGTCTGAGAAAACTGGAGCCAGAACCCCCCC
>NW_003301944.1:2723-4265 GCF_000004255.2 Arabidopsis lyrata subsp. lyrata | reverse complement strand
TCATAGTACACTTTCAAATTCAATCTTAAAATCCTACATTGATAAATCTTTTTAAATGATAGTTTTTTTTTTAATTTTGAATTAAAATAATATTATTTTTATTTGTATTTTTGATATAGAATAGTCTATTAGGATTGGTTTAGAAAAAATCTTAGTTGGATATCAAATCTTAGTTTTTCAATTCCTATTGGTTAACAATTTTTAAAAAATTAATTTCAAATTTTCGTTTATAATTAATAAGAGAGAGAAAATTAGTTTATTTTTTTGGAAATTAATAAGTATTTAAAAGAATTAAATTATTTTTTATTTAAATATATTAATTTTGTGATTACTATTGTACCCTTAATGAAGTTATTTAAAAACACTAAAAACCAATGGCATTTTTTGTAATTCTTTACCCTTTATAAGGTTATTTATTATCCAATGCTTCCCAATTAATAATATAGATCTAAACTTGATATATTTTGGTCATAGGTGATAAGTTCATAACCAAGCAGCTTAATTAGCGAGTTTAAGAATCATAGAAGTGACAGTAAAAAAAAAGAGAGCCACGTTTTATATTCTCTGTCGTCAACTATAACAGCAAAGAGTCGTCGCCTTTTCTTTGTTTCTTACTCTGTTTTTTAGGTAAAATTAAAACTATAAGAAGAAGATTTGAGTTGATATATAGATACAAAAAATTATTAATTAACTAAAAGTAAAAGATTTGATTTGATGCTACTAATAATGATCAATAAGATGGGGAAAAAAGTGAAAGAGACATGGTCTCAAATGTCATGGACAATAGTATCCAATATTTGATTCTTTTCGAGTACTTCTTCTTTTCTTTTGCCTGAACGTGATTCGATTGGCTTGTCTTGTTTTAAGCATGGCTTAAAATTATAATGTTGGATTATGCATAAGTCTCGTCTGTTTCTTCTAGCTACACACATTCCTTTCACTGACCTATCACCGCGATGATATTAAACCACAAGATGATGGACGTTATACATCAGTATAGTCGTCTTTGATATATCTATTGTCACGATTCTGTTAAATTGATCAAAATTATTTTTTTGAGATGTTGCTTAAACGTGTGTGCTCTGTGATTAACTCTTTTTTAATAATGTCAACACGACAAGCAAATAGATGCTAGAATGGTAAAAAGTTTCGGTTCAAAACACTATATTAAAATAAGGAAGCATGTGTTATTAATGTTTTACGTACATTATGTCAGCTTGTCATGTCAACCTTCGATTTGATTGCACTGATAGAAAGATAAAGAATCCACACATGACACATCTAACGTTGTAAAATCATATTAATATATTCATTTTTTAGGAAATTTATTTGCATAAGCTTACATGACCAAAATTAAATTTGGTTCAAAGTAACAAATTGGACCACCGAATCATAGCGTTATGATAAGCTATTAAAGCTAACACAAACATGCTACTTAGCTTGAAATATGTGTATTTATATAATAAGTCAAGCATCCCACAATTAGATTATTGTCTGTACCAACTAAAAAAAAGGCTAATATGGCTATATGGTCAAAAGTAT
>NW_003301944.1:0-1915 GCF_000004255.2 Arabidopsis lyrata subsp. lyrata | reverse complement strand
TCAAGCAATTAAAATTCTTAAAAGGTCCATAAGATATATATACATATAAGTAATTGAATAGAGTGAATAATATAATATACAAACTTGGGATAAAGGAAATAGATAAATATTGTAAAAATAGCAATATATATTTTTGTTATTGAATAAGAGGATATTATGTGTAAGAAATGTAGAAAATAAGAGTTTAATATTTTTATTATGGAGTCGCAAGAAAAATCTGTTATTTCTATACATGTTATTCGTTTATTAATAATAAAAGAAAACAAATCCTTTAAATTAGATATTAACTAAAATAAACGCACCATAATTACTTATTAAGTAACAACCAATAAATTTCACCAAAAAATAGGTAACAACCAATAAATTCTAAACGCAGTAATTAAAGAATGAGATATAAAAAAAAATATATCAAATAAGATATAAGAATCTTAAAATAATTGAATATCTAAATAATTTAATTGTTAGTGTCGATTTTAATGTCTTCATTAATGTGGATTTTTTTTTTTACAGAGAAATATTTCCTAAAGATTATCACATTAATGACTCAGAAAATTAAGGAAGATATGAATTTATGATTCTCGAAATCGTGTTGGTAATATCTTTAATTAATATTTTTCAAATTTAAATAATTAATGCCAATGGCATTCATCCGTAAATACATTCCAACTCCAGGATTTATTTGCTAAAAGTCATCCAAAAATGTATATATAGATAATTTCCCTTTCATATAACTTGTGAACTTACATATTACTTTTTGTATATGTCTTTTTTTTGGTTTAACTGTATATGTCTTGTTTAACAGTAGAAATTTCTCTCGATGATTAATAATAGAGTACCACGACTATATAGAATATGTATATACACGTATTTAACGAAGAAGTTTCGTCGTGAGACAACAAATCAATAAAAAGCATTTATTTTGGACAGCTACATATCATATAGTACACCATATAAGATTGATATGTATGTTATAAACAGGGACGGCTCAATTAATTTTGAGTCCCAGTACAAATTTTAAAAATTGGCCATTTTTCATAAAAAAAAAAAAAATTGGGCCTTTTTCATGTTAAAAAAACCTTAAAAATTAACCACTCTCATACTAAATAAAATATCTTTTTTTATGATAAAGATATCTTAAAGTTTTAAAAATTACATTTTTTTCTATACGAAAAAAAAAATTTGAGCCCTTAAATTTACCCAAAAAAATTAGATCCGGTACAATTGCTCCACTTGCACACTCCACACTGGTTATAAAGATAAGGAATAATTAAGGGGCATACAATGTCCCATATCAACCATGCACAACTCGTCATTCGCATGCATTACCAGCTATTTCTATATATATATTAAGTAGCTAGCTAGGGCTTACACCATTTCAAATCACACAAGCTAAGACACACACACACACTAGCTCAATCCACTATGTATATTTAATTCGATAGTACTCTCAATCTCTATTTGTGAGTGTGCACGGACGTGTACATGTCGTCGTAAAACGGTACATATGGTGCAAATGGTGGGTCACTCTCAAGTCTCAACACTATTATAAGCTTTCTTGAGTGTGCATGTGTCAACAACTAGTTCTAATAAATATGCGTCGAATTCAACATTAATCAAGTGTCTGTTTACGAATGTATATTTATTTAGCGATGCTCTATATATATGTAGCAATCCACATGTAGTATAGGCTAAAAGACAAGTTAGATGCAAATGTTAAATACTTAAATTTGAGAAGACGAGTAATTGGGAAAATGTTTAGAGAAGGGAAAGAGACGAATAAAGATGGACCAATGAAGTCGGACCAAGGGAAGAAACGAGTGGATATAAATGTAGCCCGCACGTGACGGGGGTGGCCACTTATGTGTCGTAACTCTCCCACGTGCACACGTGTAACTCTTCGTTTTTTTTCTGATCC
>NW_003301945.1:2274-4214 GCF_000004255.2 Arabidopsis lyrata subsp. lyrata | reverse complement strand
GCGATTGAGGTGTACCCTAGGCGATTTGGGCTCGGGGACACGGGCAAAGTTAGCTCGGGAACACGGGTGAAGTTGGCTCGGGAACACGGGTGAAGTTGCCTCGGGCTTGTACCCGAGGTGAAACCGGCTCGGGTGTAATGATAGTATATAACTTGTACCCGAGGTGGCCGAGCTGCATCTCGTGGTGATGAACGTGTCCCCGAGGCAAGACTAAGAGTGCTCTAGGCCGGTGTGAATATCTCCTGAGGCGATTAGGAAGTCTCCGAAGCAACGGAGTAGAGAGAATATATGCCGAGGTGTTTCTCCTATCGATGTTTGGTTCGGTCTCAAGATATGGGTGAAACCCGACCCCAACAGTTAGCCCCCCAGCTCGTTGACTTGGGGAGCAAGTGTGACGAGCTTCATGAATGAGTCGACCGAGCCGTTTACCATTCTTGGTGCTTCATCCCTGACGGTTCGCATCTCTTTGGGAGACTGAGGTGGCTTGTGCGAAGAAGGCCGCGAAGAGGGAGGTCGCCGCCGAATTTACCCAGGAAGTCAAGGTGGCCGAGGTGAAAGTCGCTCTATTTGACCAAGTGTGAGACCGATACATGCACTTTATGTAGGAGAAAGCGTATGATGAGTTGATCGCCGAGCTGGAGAGCGGCAAGAAGATTGAGGATGAGAAGGAAGAAGTGCTGAAGTGGAAAAGCGGAGTACGCCGATGCTGAGGCTGAATACATCAGACTTGGTTCTTGAGTTGCAGGAGGATCTGAAGGTTTTCCCAGGGTCTCCGGACTCTGTCCACGAAAACCTCGGAAATAGATCGATTAAAGGAAACGCAGTTGAAGTAGGTGTCACCGACTTAGGGATCAAGTGTAACGAGCTTTATGAACGAGCAGACCGAGCTGTTAGCTTCTGCTTTGAGTCGCCAGTGAACCTGAGGCGGCACTCTTAGAACCGTCCTTTTTCTTCTTTTTTGGTTGTAGTGTAAGATTGTGCATGGATGACTTTGTCGTTGTATTTTTGCAAAGTAAATACAAACGCTATTTTCAAAGATCCTTGTCTTCGAAGAGAATACAATGATTTTGAATAGTTTCCGTATCGAAACATCTTTTCGTCCTAAGTAAAAAAGAATTATGTAGCCGGAGCGAGAGATAGATACCAGTGTTAAGATAAACTGGGTTTTAGCAGCCGGAGCGAAAGATAGGTACCAGTGTTAAGATAAACTAGGTTTTAGCAGCCGGAGCGAAAGATAGGTACCAGTGTTAAGATAAACTAGGTTTTAGCAGATAGATTTGAACGTTCACGGTCGCGACCCGATTCGATTCAATCGATAACCAGTGCTTAGAAGCGAACTGGGGCACCAGTGTTAAGATTTTACTGGGGTTTCTGAAGACAATTTCATCTTTGGTCGGATATCTTCGACCAGATTATCTCGAATGATTATATAGCGCGCTGTAACCGTGGAGGTGTAGATGAATTTAGTTCACGGGCGTGGCCATCGCCCAAACGAACCGAACGGAGTTTAGACCGTGTTGATTTCCCGAGGCGAGTTTCGGGGTAAAGACCGAGGTGGATTTGATCGGATAAAAACCCGAAGTGTAAATTTAGAGGCAAAATTTTTTAAAAATTTGAGTTGGAGTATGTGTATACGGACCCCACTCCCCCCTTTTTTAATTAGGGGGGTAGATGAACTCGTCCGAGGACGAGCTGCCTACGTACCCTTATTAGGGATCAAGTCACCTCGTAGTTCAAGTTTATGCGTACCTTAAGTTTTTAGCGGTAGTATTTCCTGAGGTGTTTCCACAACTGAGATAGTCTTGGCCTCCTCGGGACCGGTTGTGATGGCAATGGGGCTAGGATTCGTCATCTCCACCTCAGGCTCATCAGTCGCTTTGGGAGGAGCAAGAGTTCCGAGAACGGCCTCCAAAGCTTTCTTCTCTACGGGCCGCCTTCTT